>NW_017729024.1:179975588-179984436 GCF_001723915.1 Gavialis gangeticus | reverse complement strand
AAACCCCCCCCCCCCCCCCCCCCCCCCCCCCCCCCAATAAATATAGGAAGAACAGAAATCAGGACAGTAGGGGCTGGTTTTACAGGATGACCTCTTATTATGAGATTTTTAAAATCTTTTAGATTGGAGAAAAACAGACTCAGTTGGAGCAGTTCAGAATATGTGTGTTCAAAGCTCATTTGGAATAGGGCTGGACCAGTGGTTCTCAACCTTTCTAGACTCAGGGCACCCATTGGAAAATCCCGGCTCTTAGATTTCCCTTGTTTGTTTTTTGTTTTGACTGTGGGGAAAATAACGTTGTCGTTATTCTGTCGCAAAGAACTCATAGATCAGAATAGGTCAAAATGTTTTTGATGCTCTGGATTCCTGTTTGAAATCTCTGGGTTTATCTTGTGAATCATCTCTGGACACCTAACAGCACTACCATTGTGCTACATTTCGAGGCACCCCACGGTGCCATGGCTCCATGAGTGAGAATCACTGGGTTAGACAGTTAGTTGCTAAGATCCTTTTTAATACAGTGCTGTTATAACAATGGCTCCCTCAAACCCTTCTTCAGCTCATCAGTGATCTGGGTTGGTGTTCATCCTTTGCAAGCGAAGATGACCACATCCGGGGGGGAGGAGAGAGAAAGGAAGCTGGAAAGAAAAAGAGAAGAAGAAAAGAGAAAGGGAGAAAGAAGAGAGAGGAGGGGGGTGGAGGTTAGGTTGTGTGGGTACGCAGGTGACGTATAAGCCCTGAACAACCTGCTAAAGCAGGAGCAGGAGAGCAACGAGGATTGGACATGAGATGTCCTTGTTTTCCTGGCCACGCGCTTCCTCACTGCCTCTGCTGCGCGCCACTGCTTGAAGGCCAGTGCTCCGCTCTAAACCAATGGCCTTCAGGATGGACAGTCACGAGCGATTTGCCCAGGGCAGGGGAGGTTATGGAGCTAAACACAGCCTAGTCAGGGAGGATGCAGTAGATGTACTAACTTAGATTGGGTGCACCATTTTGGGGGTGAAATTTTAAGCCCTTTGCACATACATATGATTGGGCATTTAGATCAACCTAAACCTACATAGATCGATCCAAATGCAAAGCCTGTAGGTGCCATTTATTGTGAGACAGAAATAAGTGGTGTCATTGATTTGGAAGGCATTTGCATGGAGGACCTACACAAAAGTGAAGTCTTACTCTTGGCATGTTATTTCTCATTTTAATTTTCTTTCAAGTTAGATTTTAAATTCTTTGGGGCAGGGATCATAGATTCTAAGAATTTGACTCTCGTTTACAATCAGGCTTCTCTGGGAGACTCTGTAAAAAGACGTTGGAGGAAATGAACATTAGGCCTATCAGCCAGGTAAGATCACAATGGCTGATTAAGCAGACATTTTGCTGAACACAGACCACAGGATTTCACCCAGTGAGCTACTGGAGTATAAACACTAAACGGAGAGCTTTTAATTTCCACCCGCTTGATCTGGAATTGAACAGGTAAATGGTTCTGTGTCCTGCAGTCAACTCCTCTGCAGTCCAGCTGCCCATTAGAAGTCAAAGTACCAAAGATGCCTTGAGGTTTTCTCTCCAATTGTTCCCTGATTCATAGGATACAAGTCTGTAGCTTGTTTTAGTCTGAAGTGTTCAAAAAAAGTAAAAACAAAACACGGAAAGCTTTCTCTCAGTAACTGTTACAAGCTGTGAAACTTCTGGTTAATCAGCATCTTTTATGTACGTTTGTACTGAAATGAATTGTTTCTTAGCAAGAAACTTGCTCTATGAAATTTTCTGAGAAGACAGTTAACTGGGAAATGTTACAACACTGGGGATTTCTTGAAGACTTAGACTCAGCTAAGAATTGTGTGTGTTGCCTGTGTGATGCCAGAAGATACTTCCAGGCGAGGCTAACAAGCTTTCTCATTTCTCTAAATATTGTCTGCTTTAGGGAATTTGATTTGTTGCCATTAGCACCTTTTTCACTGAGGAAAACCCCAGCATAATCTTTTGTTAGCAAAACAATTATAGCCCAGCGGTAAAATGATGATAATTGGTACCAAAACTGTATAGGTCTGCTTGAATATGGATTCATATTAGGAACAATAAAAAGAATCCAGGAAATGTATTTTTGATGTCTACTAACCCAGATAGGAATTGATTTTTTTGTTATTAAATATTATTAGTAGGCTTCTATTACTTAGCCCGAAGCACTCGGATTAGTCAAACCCCAGAAATCCTGAAAGTAGTTTAAAAATCACGAGATGTTAGACTCTGCTTTTTTTTTTTTGTCTTTGACAGCCATGAGGGCATGAAGCTTGCTTTTTTGATAAACATATGAGAGTATCTCTTAATCACATGACTCTAGGAGCTGTGGCTTTATAACAATGCCAACTATTGGAGGCTTTCTAAAATCATTACAATTGATAGCATTGCTGCTGGCTGTGTTGGGAGCCTGCTTCACCAATGCTCTTTGTCCGGCATAGTCGTTCACAGCAGTTCATAGTGAATATAAAATACTATCATATCAGAAAGACGGTATTTAACCCCAATTGTCACTCACTTTGTGCTAGTGTAGCTGTCAAGCAAGGTTCAAGGCAACAGATGCTTAAGCCATTAATCTCTTTTTAATATTCTTTAATAATCAAATTTGTCCTGCTACTATTTGTGCTGCTGCAAACGCATGTCTCAGCTTGCGTGGATGTGGTCTGTGGTGCTAAGCAGGGATAGCTCTAAGAAGTCACTCAGTGCTGTACAATAGTCCAGCCTAACAACGTGTCATAAATTATGCCATCATCTAACATCTGTGTAGCCTGATTCTGCAAAGGGACATACTATCCCAGATCTAAATTCTTTGCTGACATAGATTAATTTTCCTATCACTGAGAATACAGTATTTGGCTATTGAGGCACAATATGTCTGCCAAATCCACATCATGCTTTATGGAGCTGCAGGGTTCTTTGCATTGCTCCTGACTGGCTAGTGCTGTGAATCCCTTGTTTCCATAAGAATTTAAAACTGAGAAGCCAAGAAAATATTCGAAGAAAAGGAAGTGATGATTGTCTATTTTAGGGGAAATGGAACTACTGCTTTGTGCAAGCTTATGGTAGAGGTGTCCGGCCAGAAATCACTTAGGGGATTTTTTAGCCACTTCCTTCTGTGTTTTTGGCTTTATTAGAAGGCGTAGTGTATTTGGGACTCGGGGTCACAGCTGTCAAGCCTAAGGAATTCCCTCCCTGCTGCAGTGTAACTTTGGCCTGGTCTGAGGCTGCACTGAAGATGTTCTCAGCCAGAGAATTGGTGATTTCAGCTTGCAGAGCTAATCCTGCAGCCTCCCTTTCCTGGGAGCCGACAGCCTGTGCAGCCTCAGTCTCCTCTAAGGAGATTTTTTTTGTATCTATTCTTTCCAGCACAACACATGCTTCAGGGGTAGGAGTTTCTACCTCTCTTTGTACAAGGGCTTTTACATTCTTGCCAGGGACATGCACCTTCTCTCTGTTTATCCCTTCCAGGGCATCAGAGATTTCCAGGGCTCCTGCATCTTCATGCTCCAGACACACCTGGCCTTTCTTAACATGTTCCAGGCCCTCCAGAGAGAACTGCTGGACACACTTCATGAGGGGCTGTCTCAGTTCCCACTTTGGCTTCTAAATCCATGGCGGCCGTGGCTATCCTCTGGGACTGGGATCCATCCTCTCTCTGTCCAACAACTCAGGACACTGGGGTTTTGAGGGTTCAGTGGATCTACACTTAAAACACCTCCTGGGACCTGCCTTCTTTCCCAGCTAAGGCAGAAAACCAAATCTAGTAGAACTAGAAACTTCAGTTTTGCAAAGAGCTCATGTTGCAGCAGTGCCCAGAAGTCCTAATTGTAATCAGACGCCTGTTGTGCTAGGTCCTGTACATACACCTAACAAGATGTCCCTGTCCAAAGCACTTGCAGTTTAAGGGGGAAACTTCCAAAAGCACCCTTGGGATTTAGGAGCAGAAGCCTTGCTGAAGTAGTGCTAAGAGCAGAACCTGGGTTTTCAGACTCCCTGCCATTACTTTGCAAATCTCTCCCAAGGCTGTGGGGTACCCAGATCTTAAATTTCTGGTTCAGCCCATTTTAGAGTTAAAGGACTCTAGTCATGAAGTGGAGCTGTAGGTCCAGTACTAAAATCTTCAGTTGTGGGATATGTTCAAACTATTGCAAAAAGGGGAGTCTCAAGTATTTGATCTAAATAGTCACTAGACATGTTTTTATACTGACTGCAAGGTTTCTCTTCATCAGGACAGTTCTTATGGCTGGTGCTATGACTCTCCAATGCATGATCTCTCTTTAGATGTGCCCCACTGCTTCAAAACTGACAGGTATCCTCCAGAGTTACTCCAGTCTTTGACCTGCAGTGTTACCTTCCACACACCACCTGGAATCTGTTCCAGCCTCCCAGATAATGTAAATGCCTTTTAAAAAGGAACAGCTTCTTTCTTAACAACACAGGCTTTTGTCATTGCCTGTCCCTATTACTTTATCCAAATTACTTTAGCTGTTCTTAAGTTTATGCAGAATATAAGACAGCTCACCACAAAGGTTGCCTCTGAATTTGCCCTAAGCCCTCTTTAGAACTTCATCTAGCTCAAGTTTACATTTTTTTTTTTTGTAATCATTGTTTCCTGTCACTGCTTATCCGCCCGAAGCTCTAGCTGGAGCAGGAAAGAGCCAAGGGACAGGCTGCTCTTGTGGTCTTACCAGCCCAGCCAAGGAACCTCTTCTTGCACAATATTCAGCTTATATATTAGAAATGAGCATGGACTGAACCTGTGGACCTGAGCATGTCTTCAATATACAGGAGGCTGTCCTGGCCTCCGTCTCATAGGAGTATTGGAATTAAGATGCTGGACATACTGCTATCATCAACCTCAAATATTTTTATTTATATTTATATTTACCTTATTTCCAAAATACTCAGATTCCCATTGGGTTCTTGGAGAGTGATTTTTGCATTGTTTGTTTGTTCTCATGTAGAGAGTAAATGCTCATTTTCAGTTCATAAAGACAGGACAGCGGGTTTTTTGTCTGTTCCATGTGGAAGATGGCTCTTCCTAGAGGCTCCTGCTAGCTAAACAACTGGAGAGGAAAGCCAGGACAATTAATCTAGTGATGATTTAGCCACAGAGGCATGTCTACAATGGGATGTTCCTGCTCAGTCTGGAGACTGAGGCCTCAAGAACAGCCCCAGGGAGTGCTCCTAGACCAGCTGTATCACTACATCACCAAGTTTGGCATGTGAATGGGAAGGCATGGCTGGGGCAAGCTGGGGACCTCCCTTATTTGAGAGTGTGGGGCTGCAGCATATGTGTACCCTTCCTCCCTTCTTTAACAAGCAGAAAGCCCTTTTGTTCCTCAGTAGATGTTGAGCCCAAAACTATCTGGGGAATACACTTTGCTTCCTATAGAATACAAGAGCTAGGAATTATTCTATTTCTTTTTTTCTCATCAACTCCAATCCACCAGTAATGCCATCCACTTTTCTTACAAATCGTATGCCCTTGCTGGAAGCATTGGCTTATTAAGGTTTGGGTTTGTCTAAATATACTGAAATCTGATCCAAAATAGAATAAACCATTTAAGTACAAAAAACATACCATGAAAAACAGCACAAAATTGAGGCAGCAAGGACTTTCAGTACCTCTTGTATGGATATGTTTGTATTGCCACGGGACCTTGGGTCACGGCCCAGAAGCACAAAGAGCTTACAATCTAAGAGTAAGACAGGAGACCCCCAACTGGAAAAGGATGAGGAAAACGCAACAAAACTGTACAATAATGCAAGGCAGGATGCAAGGCCTTAGGTTCAGCATACCACCTACCCAGCAGTTCTCAAGGTTTCTGTCAGCATGTTGATATTGTTATAACCTCGTTAAAGAATTAGGTTTTGGTTGAATTTTTGATCCTTTCATAATGCTGGGCAGCAGTGCAGCAAATTAATTTTTTACTGGTAATTAAGCTGCCGTAAGAACTTGGTGGATACAGCCAATACGGAACACGATACCATTTATTAGAAGAGCAAACTAATTTGCAACATACATGCTTTCAGGCCAGAAAAAGAGAACTATTTATGTTTGAAATATGTAGTTCATGATTTCCTCCAGAGGCAAGGGATGTCCTCCTAGAAATAGGCTCTTCTGACTGCTCAATCACTTTGTGTAAGTAGATATATGACAAGTGACCTGTAGGCATGAGTATACTGGAGAATGGAAAAAACATTGGGGGAATAACTGCAGGCATCATTATCTAGTACAAATGTGCGACAATAAGTGAGTTAATCTGAATGGCCGGCCAATGTTCAGTGGAGTGAAACTTTAGTTATGCTTCCTGTCTACTTACAATGATTTAATAATAAAAAGACATAGCATGGTCAACATTTTCCATGCAGTCTGAGGAATCCAGACTCCTGTTTGCTGTTTAATGGAGGTATGTCTCTATATGCCCTAGATTAGAAGGCTTTGAAAGTTCCAGGAAAGTCCTATTTGTAAGAGGAGATGTGTTGGTGAATACATTATTGGTAAATTCAGTTCAGTTAGTGAACATACAGACTTCTGATTGCTTTTTAAGAGGCTATATTATAGCATGGTCATTGACTGACAGTATAAATGTTCAAGGAAGACCTCTCTTGATACTTGATTGGCTGACGGTGTAAAAAGCCACGTGGCTCTGGGGTGCATTTGCAACCATATCCCTACTTGATTAAAGGCTTCTCATCAGAATGGTGTTGTGGAAGATGTAGAAAAAGAGGGCTGTCTATATCAGTATCTATTCTGCATGAAACTATAACTGCACTGAAACTACTGCAGCAGCCTCCTGGTGTCTATTGTGCGTGCATCTGTTGGTGTTTACTCTGTACACAGAATCAAGCGAGCCCTTAGCTACTGCACACTTAACACTGGATATCCCCAGAAGACATTTGCTCAGCTGTCAGGTGGATATACTATGATGAAATCTGCTTGTTTATAAGATGGAGTTTTCAGTTAAAGTAAATATAGACAGACTGTTTTCATAAACACCCAACCTTGACCTACCTAGCCCTTCTGTCCCAATCCTTGAGCCGACATGAGACAAATCCCAGCAGCTTCAAGAAATCACAACAGCAATTAGGTAGTTGGTGATCTTTCTTTCTCGGCCTGCTGCTATGAGCTGACTGTGATGCCAGAACTGTTACTGACTAAGTGGGGTGCAAAGCAGACTTGAAATGTTCACATATGGGTGAGTGCCTAGCCTTGTACGATGCCCTACTGAGCGAAGGGCAAAGGTTGCCAGAAGCCTCTTTCCCTCCAGAGGCCCCTGTGCAGCATGGTTGGGGGGGGTGGGGGGGTGGAAGGCTAGCTCAGCTGGTGGCAGCCACGTTCGAAGTAGGTGTGGAGGAGCAGGGCTGCCTCAGACACAGTGCTTCCAGGAGTCCCCGTGTGGCTACCCGGGTGAGGTCGCAGGGACAGCGGAGTCCTTCATTTATTCTTCTCCCCACTGACCTCCTGCAGTACAAGGCTCTACTTAAGAACAGAAGTTGATGGTGTAGGCTGGAACTTTCAAAGAAACCCAAAGAAGCTGAATGGCCATCTTTCCTTAAATTTCACTGGAAATTGGGTTGCTAATAGGGCTGTGTGAAATTTTGCTGGCTGTTTCATTTCAACACAATTTCAACTCATTTCGAGCTTGAAACAGCAAAACTGAAACTAAATGAAAGCCTTTGAAACAGCCTCAAAATGAAATGAGGGCAGTCTAAATGTTTCAAAACTTTTGAAACATTTAAAGTTTTGAAGCTGGGCTTGATTGCAGCTAAAGAGAAACTAAGGAGAGGGAGGAGGAAGAACTGCCCTGATATTGACTGTGATCCTTCCCTGAGGTCCCTTCCAACCCCAGTGCTCTGGGGGAGAGATGGAAAAACAGCATAAAAAGCATTATTTGAACTGAGCTTTCTCTGTGCCTTCACACTTACAAGTGACACAAGTTGTGCTCTGAGCAGTTTAAGGTGCAGTTTCCCAGAAACCCCTGTACCTATCTCCTTGAAAGATGGCAGGCTTTGTGGCCTCAGCAGGGGCTACCATCCCTGCAAGTTTCTTCCAAATCAGGCAACAAATGACAATTACAGGCAGTTTTGTGCTTCCCCATTATAGCCTATCTGCAAAACGTTAAAACAGTTTTGATGAAACAAACAGAACAGTGCTTTCGAAACAAAACAAAACTGGAAATGAAACACTGTCCTGTTGAAACAGAAGTTGAAATGAAATTTCATAGATTTCATAGACATAGGCTGGAAGGGACCTTGGAAGATCATTGAGTCCAGCCCCCCACCCGAAGGCAGAAAGTCAGCTGGGATCATAGGATCCCAGCAAGATAAGCAGCCAATTTTTTCTTGAAGGTGTTCAATGTAGGTGCTTGAACCACCTCTGATGGCAGTCTATTCCAGACCTTGGGGGCTCAGACAGTAAAGAAATTCTTCCTTGGGTCCAGCCTGAAATGGTCTTGCAGTAGTTTCTAACCGTTTGACTTCGTCATCCCTTGGGGTGCTCTGGTGAACAAATGTTCCCCCAGATACTGGTGGTCACCCCAGATAAACTTATAGGTGGACATCAGATCACCCCTGAGCCTGCGCTTTTCCAGGCTAAAGAGCCCTGTGGCTCTCAGCCTGTCATCGTAAGGTCTGTTTTCCTGACCTCTGATCATGAACATGGCTCTTCTCTGCACTCTCTCAAGCTTTTTGAATTGTGGAGCCCAAAACTGGACGCAGTACTCCAGCTGTGGCCTCACCAAGGCTGAGTACAGCAGGAGAATGATGTCCCGGGATTTGCTTGAGAAGCATCTATGGATGCAAGCCAGCATTTTGCTTGCTTTAC
>NW_017729024.1:179958504-179970588 GCF_001723915.1 Gavialis gangeticus | reverse complement strand
TCTTCTCCCTTGTCCAGGTGATAGGTCACCTGGTTGTAGAAGGAAATGAGATTGGTCAAGCAAGACCTACCCGCAACAAACCCATGCTGGCTATCTGTCAGGACGTTGGTGTCGGCCAGTCCAATAAGGATGGCCTCTTCAATAAACTCTTCTAAGACCTTCCCCGGGATAGAGGTCAAGCTGTTTTGCACAGCCCTATTTGCTAAGTCCCTCAAGCTTACACTATACTTTACAGGATGGACTGGATTCCTTCTGCTGGTCTTTGTTTCAATTAAGCTTAAGGATTTCTTTGTTTAGTGTGACTTTTATTCATAATTTTCCTCTTATGTAATTTACCTTACGTAACAGGATGGCCGGGACTCTACCCGGATGGTGTAGTAGCTTGAGAAAAGGAAAGAATAGAGCTTGAATGGGCATGAAACTGATTCTTAGCTGTGAAAACAACAGGGAAATGTTCTAACAAATCTTCCAAGAGTCTAGTTATATATAAACGAGTTCCTCTTAGGCTCATCTTTCATGTAATGAATAGCTGCCTTAGTCATCTGCACAGTCGCGTGTGTACCCACTGAACTCAACTTGACCACCGCACCTCTGGTTAAGGGACTTACAACTGCAGTGATCACTGTGGGGTCCCTGCTCCTCAGATCAGCAACAGCAAAGGCGTACCCTGATCCAAGAGCCCTTCTTGGCCAGGAGATAGGCAGAAAAAGGTGGGCTGTCTATTCATTCCAAAGCCCTAGAAGCAGGCAGCAAATGTTGCCCTGTTCCCTACTGCCAAGTCTCCCCTGGTTGAAGGCCAGGTTGCTGTTCCACAAGAAAAAAAAAGCAGGCTTCTAGACAGAACACATGCTGCTGGAGAAATGCAACAGGCTGCGAACCGTCTGCAGTTGAAGCTGGCAGATCAGCCTGGGAGTAGTAGCTAGTCTGTGTGGCCCCTGTGAGCCTGCAGTAAGATTCTGCCGCCCTGCAGTGAGAAAGAAGGTGCCCTGCAACTGATGCTGGAGATATAGTTCAGCAGATTGTTCACTGAAGAGGGAATATATTGGGGGCTTCCCCAAATACTATAGGATGGTTGGCACCAAACTACCTACCAGGATGGGGAGCCACCACTCCACTAATGGTTCATGCTCAGTTGTTACTTGCTGTGCATTGGTGTCAATCAGTGGTGCCCAACTGCTCTGGTCCTGTGAGGCAGATCCAGAGCCTGGGGCTGCATCATCAGGTTTCCTGGGCTAGAACTTGGTACCAGCAACACTAATTTGTTGCAACTCCCAGAGCCACAGCAGCTGCTGCTTTTTCCATCACCAAATTTCTGGTCCCACGGACCAGATTCAGAATGGCCTGGAAATTTGGCAGCAGGATGAGTAGCAGCATCAGGTCATATCTTGGTCACCCTTGGCGTGTAAATGACTGTGTGTGACTTGGGGCACTGGAGATCTGGCCCCAGTTAGTGCAACCACTAGGAGAGTCTCCTTCTCAACACAAACCAGACCTACTCGATCTCCAGATCATTGTAATGATGATTCTCTGGTAGAAGCGTATGAAGAGTCCTCGGAGAATTTGACATTCCCTTTATTAGGAAACCAAATTCCTTTCCCTCTCTTGGTTGAGCTGTTTGATGTTTCTCTGCTTCATTTCCTTCATGCTGAAGGGGTTCTTGAGGAGAGTTCAACAGTCCTGCAAAAAACCCCAAACAAACCCCAGGCTTCAAAAGGCATCTCCCAAACCAAACTTTGGTTGAAAAGTCAAAATGGAATAGGAGGTTTGCAAATGCCTATTTTCTGTTGTTTCCATTGCAAAGTTGTGCTACCCACACTAAGCAAACTATCCCAGAGCAATGAGCCTAATTCAGGCCTTATGAATAGGTAAACTATAGATTTATGGAGTCCAAGGACAGACTGATATTTTAAAAGGTCTGTTTTTTGACTCAGTATTTTCAAAGATGTGTTAAAGGCATGTCTGATAAAATGAGTGGTTGCTCTTCAGTGACAGTGAAAAGAAGGGTATCCAGCCACCAACTGCACTAGTAAAAGGAAAAGATTGCCATGAACTCTTTATTGATTGCAAGAAGGAGTTTTGATTAAGTAGAAAATTCATGTTTTGGCTCATAAGTGCTGTTTAAAAGATTATGCAATCACAGTAGTAGATATTGATAATAGAGTTTTCACTGCTGCCTTCTTCCAAAACTAGATTCAAATTAAAGGATTTTTTTAGCACCAATTTCTTAGCCTTTAAAAAATGTTTGGGTTACAAAAGATGAAATGCATGAAAAAATATATAGCTTATACAAAGATTTCCAAGGACTGGCCCTTTTCCCATCCAGGAATCTAAATGGATCAGTTGTTATACTTAGGGTCTAGCAGGACAAGTTCATTTTGGTTTACTTGTAGATCAGTACAGAATGCACACCCATGGGCAAATGTAGAAGGCACACTTGTGTACTAAGAGAGAAAAAGGTGTTAGGACATGTACATCCATACACGCACACAGTCCAAAGTGATGGTCTTTGTCATGGGACTTTGAAATGAAAGCCTAGTGTGGAGGTTTGGATGTTTTTGTTATGTCTGCACAAGAGCTCATATAGTCTTTCATGTTTTAAGCTTGTAGCTATTTAGTTTATCCTGGGTGTGGCCTGCACCACAATACTTCTAGGCTACACTGCTCAGTTTCCTCCTGAATTACTGTTCAGGCTAATATAGGCAAAGAAACAGTCCACGTTACAAGCTCAGGATAGGAGTGTGGATGTGGAAGCAAGAGAGAGGCTGCCACGTTGGTTCATGAAAATTTCTAGGGGTCATGGAGTAGCTAGACTAGGGAGCAGAGACTCTGGAAGAGGTGGAGAAAAAGGAAAATAGGCCCCAGAGCTGAGAAGTAAAGGACCACCCTGAAAAGAGTGTGAGGGGAGGAGAAAAAGCCACCTGTGACTGAGCCAGGACAGGACTCGGGGTAAGGCTGCAAGAGGAGGGAGGACAGGAGTCAGAAGGGGTTTGCAGTATGCAGTGGAGAGGAAAGCTGCAGGGAGCTGAGGTTGGCTGTGACCACGACACTGATCTGAGAAGTTAAATAATGAATAGGAGCTGAATGGGAAAGGGGATGTGGCAAAAAAGGATTGATTATTTTTGAGTTGAAGGTAACTGATTGGCAAAGAAATGGAGCAATCATGTTGTTCTCCATGAGCTGGAAGATGGGAGGGTAGAGGGGAAAGTTTGTGTGGCCGCAGATACTTCTCACGCCCCTATAATTAGTATGTGCAGTAACACATAGGTGGTTGTGTGGGAGGCTTAATGACTGATTTGACTGAGATCTGAACTCCATACAGCTACGCATTCATGTTTTAACTCTTAGGATGTTCTGCTTGTTTCATTACACATGTGTCTGGTTTATGTATGTAATAGGTCTGACTCTGAAATTGTTCATTTCCTAAGTGTGGAAAAAATTAAGCTGTGCCATTTTGATGCTGGCTTTTTTCCCCAGTGTGATTGAAAGAAAATGTGTCATATCACACCAGTGGAGTATTTTATTTCCCCCTCCTCGATCACAAAGCACATTTGCATATCATTATTTCTCTAGCCAGCTTTTTTCCCTCTCCCAGAATCTACCAGGATTTCTCTTAATATGTTGTCCTTGCCAGGATTCCCATTGTATTCCAGCTGTCATATATTTCCTCAAGACTTCAGTTCAGCCTGGCTGGCCAGAGTATGTAGAAGCCAGTAAAGTAGTTTTCTCTGGCAGAGGTGTTAAATAGCTTTTCAGCAAGCACATTTACTGCACACAAAGAAACTGGGGAGAAGAAATTTCTTTTTGTCTTTTTATATTTTATTTTCCAAGTCAGTCTTATTATCTTCATTCAGTCTTATTATCATAGTGCCTTTTCTTCATGCTGCTTTTCCCAAAGATTCATTCTGCAGTCTATAAATCATTGGTTCTTTCAACTATTCTTAGCTCCTAATCCCATTTAACAACAGAAAAAAGTATTGAGATTCTCCTCTGAAGTCATGTCATCACTTTGGTCCCTTTTTGTTTGTTGTTGAAATGCTAGAATTGCTGTCTAAATTGGTGCATGGCAGTGGGTTCCACAAGTCAAATGTGCATCACATAAGTCTGTGAGGGACAAGGATTTTGAGGGTGATATCTCTTGTTGGACAAACTGCATCATTGGGGGGAAAAAAGCTAGACATGCATTCAAATGGAAGGCATTGTTCATCAGGTCTTTATCTCACACCTAATAAAGAATGCCTTGATTCGAAAGCTTGTCTGACTCTATGCAGTTGGGGTCCAGTGAAAGATATCACCTTAAAAATCCTTGCCTGTCCCACCATCACCACTACAACATCACTTGAACACTACTAAGAAAGTAGTTTGCAGTCTAGATTAGATTTTTTGTTCTTTAATATGCCAATGCTTTAGATTTTTCTAACCTCAGGAACGGTTTCATGATGTGAAAGCAAAACCCTCTATTATGATATGTTTGGCTTTTTAACAAATGGCCATTTATCTGCTATAAAATCCTTTAGTATATTTTACATTTACATTTTACAAAGGATAAATTTTTTTCTTCAAGTTACAGCATTATAGATATTTAAAGGTCATGGGAACATTTTGCTAGGATCAGTCTAAAGCCTTACCATCAATGTCTGTAAGTAGTGCTGGCAGTTTGAAAAGAATACTGTGTAAGCATTAGTACACATTTCCACTCCCACCCCCCAAGTAAATGCTGAAAAACACTTTTATCCAGTATTTTGGGTTGGGCACAAACCAGAGTTGTATCACCATGGGCTGATGTTTTCTATTCATTAACTTACACTGAACACATTGTTCAGATGAGGGCTGGACTTGCAGAGGTTGGAACGATTTCATAAACATAAAATTATCATAGGTTAGCCATCAAGAGTGTAACTACGGGAGCAAGACCGTGTTACAAAGACTACCAGGCAATCAAGCTTCACACTAGCTAGCTGCGGCTTTTCCAATGCAGAAGTAAACAGGGCCAAGCCAGACATTTGGTGCTTCCATCTTAGTTTTTCACTACCATAAAGTGAATATATGAAGTCGGACAGTTAAACCAACTGCAAAAGGAACTAGCACAAGAGGCTGCCTGGTGCTCCTATGTAGGGATTTCTGAGTTTAGAGCCCAGCTCTGCTACTGGGATACTGTAGTTCTGGGAGTTACCTTGACCTCTGTTTCCTTTTTCCTTACTGATGATGAAACTACGTCACCACAGAGTTGTTAGGATAGTAATAGGAAGACTACACTTGATTATTTTAATAGTTCCTTCTCGCCTTTGAATCTAGCAAGGTTAGCAGTATGCTTTGGACATAGGCTATAGTTCTTATAGACAGTGAAAAGGCCAGGTATCATCCAGAGCTGACCCTTTCCAGTGTGGAGGATGTGTAATAATGCATTGGCTTTGTGTGTGTGATGTTACATCAATGGTCGGCCTATAAAAGTGTTCTGCAGCTAATGTTTACCTACTGCTGTTCTCAAATGTACTCCTATGTCAGAGGCCTATATTCTTTGTTTTAGGTGAAAGGTTGTGGTTCTGATTCCAGATCCTGAATACGTACTTTTAACTTGTCTAGTGGTTGTGTCTTCCACTGGTAGCAGATGGATTCTTTAAAGATGGAGCATTTCACGCTAGGAGCTTTGGTCTCAGCAGACAGCAGCTTGTTGAAAATGGAGATGAGAAGTCATGTTTCAGAAGCTCTGTGGGCTGCAGTTGGCGTACAAACTTTACCCTGATGTGTACTGACCTGTATTGGCAGATTATTTCAATTTAATGCATATTAAGTGGTATTGAAGAGTGGGAATGTTACTTACTGGCACTTCTGAGCAATGAGGGGCTACCCCAAGGAGCACAGATAGCAGGCTTCTCTCTTGCTTTTCCACAACTTTATCAAGTGAAAGAAAAAGAAAAAGACTTGGAAAGATGCTAGCCTCTGCAGGGAAAGGATTATGGCATTTAGTAAGTTAACTGAAAACTGCCTCTCCTTTACATGGACAACGAATGTCCTAGCAAAGTGGAAGAAAGACAAAGCCTTTCTTTAAGCAAGCTCTTATAGTTGGTTAGGCGAGCAGGAAAAGCTTGATGTGAGTGAATGGATTTTCCATCTCTGGAGGACAGAACTGTGGTTCAGATAATCCTTCCTATATTGTCTGGAAAATGGCGATTCAGAATGAGGGCTGATTTAAGATTCAGAGTTTAAAGGCCAGAGGGACCATTAGATCATCCGCTGTGACCTCCTATACGGCACAGGCCCTTACATTTTTCCCTGTTACCCCTATAATGAGCTCAAGAACTTTGTTTGGCTAAAGTATATTTTCCAGAAAGGCATCCGGTCTCAATTTAAAGACCTCAAGAGACAGAGGTCTAAATTCTGTGTCAGCCCCTAGGGATATAACATGTAGCTGCAAGCAAAGCCCTGGCTTGCATGACCAAAAGCAGGGAGGAATCTGATTACACTTGTGAAGACTCATTATTTCTCCTGTAGTTTATATGAGGAACAGCCACACAGCTTGTGCACCCCCAGAAGTGAATTCTACTTCTCCCTGCAGAACCACACAGCTCTCGCATTCATTTCAGTGGGCAGCAGTTAGATGCCTTGAGGGATGGCTCCTTAATTATGCTGGAAATGTATTGTCCTCTTTTTCATAGCAGTTCTCATTTTTCAGCATAATTTTTAAATAAACTAGAATAAAGTATCCCAAATCAGTTTGCAGTATTTCAGTATCAGTCTCACCACTGCCATATGCATAGGCAAAACTGCTTTCTAATTCTTACTCATTCCTCCCCTGTTGGGACATGCAAGGATTGCATTGTCAGTGTTACACTGAGCGCTCTTGTGGAATTGTTAGGACAATAGGAAGCCTAAATCCTTTCCAGGATACCATCCCCCTTCCTTGTTCCTAGTTTGACGGAGTTCAGCTTGTTCAGTGATCCAGATCCAGGTAAATGCCCGGCCCTCCCGTGTTATTTACCATTCTGTCAGGCCTTGTTTCACACCCAGATTTTATCAGCAGTGATAGAATATTTCTTCCTGGTCACTGATTCAAAACGTTGAGTAATGTCACAGTATTGCTAGCCTCAAGATCAGAAATCATGAGTTAGATGCTCAAAAAATTACAATTGGTCCCAAGTCCATACAATTTAAAAAATGTGGTTTTGGTCAATGGAGGACAGGGACAAAAGCCCACAGGTAAATAAGGAAACAAGGTGACGTGCATAAAGATGCATATGAATAGGAAAAGGAGCAAAGTAGAGAATGTCAATCAGGTCATAAGAGGGAAATTAGCTATCTGCTAGTCATCTGAGATGCTTATGCATTAATGCAAGAAATATGGGAACCAAGCAGAAAGAAATGGAAGTCATAACTTACACAAAAGTATAATCAAATTGGAATAAGTGAGACGTGGTGGTATGGACTGGAATACTGACGTGGATGAGTAGAGCTTGGTTGGTAAGGAGAGGCAGGAGGAAAACGAAAGAAGTTGCCTTATATTTAGAGATTATACAGATTTGTTCTGAGGTACAGAACAAAGTGGAAATAGACTTTTTTTAATGTATCTGGGTTAAAAGGGGAAAAACCAAGGTGATGTTGTGGTGAGTGACTGCCCTAGACCACTTGGCCAGGTGGAGGAGATAGTAGTACCCTAAAGTGGACACAGTACTCCAGGTGAAGGCTGAGTAGAGCAGTAGAATTGCTTCCCATGACTTACAAATGACATTCCTGTGAATACATCCCAATATGCTTTTTTGTTTTCCCCCAACAATACTACACTGCTGACTCATTCAGCTTGTAAGCCACTATAACCCTCTTGCCCTTCTAATTTTGGGGGTGGTTAGGTATGGAAACAGGTTATCTACATCAGCTGTGGAATTTCCATCACTGGAAGATTTTAAATACAAATGAGACAATTGTTTGTCTGGGCTGGTTTAGATAGGGATGATCCTGCTTCGAGCAGGGAGTTAATCTTGATCACCTTTTGAGTAGCCTTCCAGCCCTTGTTTTCTTTTCCTTTATTTTCTTAAGAAACTGGGCTCTTGACAAGCTCCCAGCAAACACCATATTAGGTACCATGGATATCACCTCTCTGTACAGCAACATCCCCCATGAGGATAGATTATAAGCAATAAAAAGTGTTATCTCTGATAAGGACACAGCTTTTGTTTCCATTGCATTTGTTCACCTTGTGACTGCACACAACTATATCAGATTTGGGGACTCCTTATACCTACAAATCAATGGCACTGCCATAGGCATATATATGGCCCCCCAATATGCCAGTATATATATATATGACAGGCATTGAAGTCTGTTTCCTCTGCAGCTGCCCTCTCATATGGACACATGGGAAGGAATCACTAGAGAAATTCCACCAGGATTTTAACAACTTATAGCCCTTCATCAACCCAACTCCGGAATACACTACGCAGCAAATTAATTTACTTGATACCACAGTGATGGTTTGTAATGACCGCATTGCCACTGTAGTTTTATCAGAAACCCACCAACTGCCACAGCTACCTTCATGCCAGCAGCTCTCATCCTCAGCATGTCATTAGTTCCATTCTCTCCAGCCAGCTCTATGCTTCAGCCTTATTGGCTCCGATTGCACTGACCAGGATGCACACCTTAAGAATCTGGGGCAGAGATTCCCATAATTACAAAACAATCCCAAAATGATAGCCACTCAAATTAACAAAATCAGATTCAGACCTTACAATGACGAAAACCTTGAGACAAGGACGAGAGAACCCCACCTGATTATCTCCTACAGTCTCCAGCTTGAACACCTTTGGATGCACCGTTAATGACCTCCAACCCCTCCTAGAAAATGAAACTATCTCCAGGTACCCATGGGGGACAAACCTGTCCTTACAAATTTATGCATCTCCAATTTAGTTAGTTTTTAAAGTGCATCTCTCCTCTGCCTTCTGCCTGACTTCAGACTCATATGGCTGACTACCTGCTTTGGTTTTCTTTCATTCTGTGACAGTAGTCTAACACTGAAACTAAAATCCAACATAGCACATGCATATTCTTAAAGTGGACACCATCAAACTTTATTCACTCAAGTTTGGTAACTGATCAAAAAGCCTGCTAATCTACAAACATTGGTAAGCAATGAGCAAAGCTATCTGCTTGAACTTAATGGAACACCTACAAGAGAAACATCATTTTATATCAGTGACCATGATGTTACTCTTTCACAAGGTACATAGGACACAGACAAAAGTGACAATTTTTGCTTGATCTGGCCCCAGAAAGCAGTCTACAGCGTAACAAAACAGAAGTGCATGGCTGCAGACCACTTTAAAAGGGCCCAATCCCACAAAAACCTGAACCCCCATTGCATGAGGGTTCAGATGAACACGCTGCCAACGAAGTGTGTTCTGTAACTTGTGTCTGCGGAGCTCCCAGCCTGTTGCTGTTTTCAGAATGGGAGTGGGGAAAGGGGGCAGAGGGAAACTGATCTGGGTTTTTTTTCAGCCAGCGCTGGAGGGTGCGGTGGGTGAATTGGAGTCCCCCTGAGGTGTGGGGAGGGCTCCAATCCACCCACCCAACCCTCCAGCACTGGCTGGGGAACCCCAAGAACAAGCTCCCTTTCCCCCTCCCTTTCTGAAAACAGCATAATTGCTGGGGGGGGGGGGGGGGGGGGGGGGGGGGGGGGGGGGGGGGGGGGGGCGTTGCTACAGAGGCCCGGCTGCAGGCTCTGCAGCAAGCAGGTAGAATCCTCAATTCCAAGACCCAGCAGTGAATTTCTGTTGGGTCCAGGGGATCATTGCACCTCATAGCACTTCCTGCAAAGCACTGTGATTTGCAACAAGTCACTGTTCTTCTGCCTGTGCCTATAGTGCAACACGTTCTAATGACCTAGAATAAAGATGATGCATCTGACCTTGGCTATCTTATAAAGAAGGTAGTGTTTAAAAAAGAAGGAAGTGGTCACAATGGTTTCCCCCTTCTTTTAGTAGCAGAAATAGGCCTTTTTCCCTTCTGGTGTTTACCTTAAGAGAGCATTGAGAGTACTGGCTCATTCCCAGAAAAAAAAATGTCTTATGAGATTGTTGATGGGATATAGAACTAGTTGTTAGTTTGTAAGAACAATATAGTACACAAAAATATTACATTTTCAGTCTGTTTCTCAAGAGTCACTTTGCTGTGGATGTTAGTTCTCCTTGGCCACCAGAACTGGAGTAAAGCCAAAAGAACATTGCTGTCATCAGTTGGTCAAATTATCCTCCTTCCTGAAGTGATAAAAAGTAGGACACTTCCCAATCATATGGCAGATATAATAAAACAGTGGCCAGCTGTGACATGCTAAAGATGTGTTCTTGCTTTAGCACAGTGCAGAATGATGTTAACAGTGAAATGGGAAAAGGAAAATGTGAAAGTGTTGCATAGTTTGCTGAAATGTCAAACAAATCAGTTTCCCTCTTTTATCGGCAGCTTGAATGAGTCTGAGTTGCAAATCCCAAGAAACACTGACAGAATGATAAAACCTGAAATCTTGTTGTAGGGCATTCCTTTCCATTTTAATGTTTCAGTCCCAACACGGTTGTGGTCCTTCAGATTATCAATGGCATCTTTTGTTTTGTTCTAGCAGTCTGAACTCTAACAAGCTCCGTTCCACAGGTACTAAGGCTACAGTTGCCTTGAATGAGGCTTGAGGGAGCAAACAGGTCTTGGCAATTCCTAAATTACCAGCATAAAACCACTAATACATATGGCTTTAACATTCTTTAGTATGATTAAGGAAGGCAGCCTGCTTATAGAAAAATAACATTGCAGCCTGCTGGTTGTATGCACTGATGCTAGCTGAGCCTCTAGAAAAGCAGCATTTTGTCTGTTTTCCAGTGAAAAGTATAGTGAATGCTAGAAAAGGGTGAGTGCTGGGCCTTTAATGAGGCCCCAATCCTGCACCATTTTAAATCTATGGGAATTTTCCTGTTGAGTTCAATGGGAGTAGGAGAGGGCTTGTGGAAATAGAATTGAGCCATGTATATATAGGCTAGATTTTCCAGAAGGCAGCACCCATCTTACCTATTTTGTTGAGGTCTTTAGAAAATCAGGCAAGGTATTTGGACATCCAAAAAGGAGATAAAATCCCTTAAAAGTATGGTCCCAATGACAGGTGATACATCCTTCTAGGAACTCCAGCCTTGTTGCCTACTTATTTGCAGTTAATCAGAAAGAGTTACATGGAAGTCAAGGCTACAAGGGATCACTGGATCAGCTAGTGTTGATTCCCCTATCCATTGTCCCATTGCCAGCTGTGCTAATCTCTGATGCTTCAAAGGAAGGCTAAAAAACCCCCATGACTGGCTAATTATTCATTGGAAGAAAGGATTCCTTTACTACACCTGCTGGTAACCTTCTGAAACCCTGAAACTTCAGATGGCATACAGTTGTTGCAGTACCGAATTCCAGGTGTTATTAGCACATTGAGAAAAATACAAGGAGTCCTCTTCATGCCAGAGCCCCTGAAGAAAAGTGATGAGAAAATAGCTTATAGTTTAAAGATTCTAAGTTCAGAAGGAATAAGTATGAATATCCAATGCCTCCGCTACCCAGACACTTCTGTGAAATTGTGCCAACGCAAGTTAATTATATGTTTAGCCTCTAACTCAAATCAACTGTTTCATTATTTTAATCAGGTTCTATGTGTGGAGGCTGACTGGTTTGTAGTACCCTGATTTCTTCCATTAAAATAAAGTATACTGACAAAGTTAAGCACTGGAAACCAGCTGGAAGGAAGATTAACAGAAAGAGAAAGGGACCAAACACTTGTTTTTGAGAAATACTGGAGGGGTTGGATGAAGATGCAAGCCAACTTTCCATGCAAGTAAAAGCAAACAAACTGGAAGATAGGAATCGCTGTCTCAGTCAGAGCCTTGAGAGCGCTTCCTTGATCATGCTGCGTTTATCTCTAGTATGGCACGAAAACCTTAGTTCATTATCTTGCATCTGCAATACCATGTTATCTCTGTCTATCTAGCATGCTCATTATTTCTGCCATAGTTGGTTATCTTCATAGTTTCATAGTTGGTCGGGTCGGATGGGACCTGAGCAGATCATCAAGTC
>NW_017729024.1:179935270-179956579 GCF_001723915.1 Gavialis gangeticus | reverse complement strand
AGCCAAAGCCCGCCTCAAGACACCATTCCCGAAGCTGCCAGGCTGTAATCAGTGGATTATATTTATACATGAGCCAAGCCTGGGTTTTGGTTTTGCAAAACTAAACCTTAAACTCAGAAACCATTGGCATTCAGATTGTATTTTAGCCAAACTACAAAAGTTCTGCCATGAGTCAGATCAAAGTTTAAGGAGTCAGCAACAAATTTTGCAAGAACTCATCCTTCTGGTTTGGCTTTTTCCAAAGCAGGCGTGGGTCAGAGTCAGGTTCCTTTTATCTAAAGTTTCAGGTCTGGGAGAGTGATTTGGGGATAAAAGGCTCCAGTTCTGTCCTATCTCTAACATGTTTCTGTGTATGCCAAAGTTCTGTGGATTCTTTTCCTATCTCTACCACTGGGAAAGATATTGTTTTACAGAAATATGGAAAAAAAATTAAAGTTAGGGATCAAGGATTAGAGATTTTTTTATGGTTGCCCTACTTTTCAATCTACCAGGTTTGATTGTATTTAGATACAAAACAGTTTCCATTCCTGTCTGTGAGGGAGAAAGACAGAGGGGGTTGGGAACAAGCTCACTGCAGCAACAGAGATCATGGACACACCGCACATTACCAAGAGGAGTGCATGGTGATGCCCTGCTGCCTTTTTAGGAAGCAGCTAGCCTGCACATGGGCAGGTGGGACGGATAAAAGTAGGAGATAATGGCAGACTGAGTGGGGAGAGAAGGTGAAGAGAGAGCACAGAGATGCTGAGGCTCTGCAACTATGGATAATACAGATGAATGGTATCAGACATCAGGAAGAGAGAAAATGGAGGCCTGTGGGAGGAGGGAAGCAGTGAGAATGCTCCAGAGAGACAGGGAGTGAGAAACTCTGAGTTGAATTGACCTGAAGTTTAAAGGCTGTCAGATGATTAAGGGCTCAATTGAGATAAGGGGCATTTTTACATGTGCTCTGGGATGTGGCACTGGGCGCTTTAATTAGTGAGCTGTGCTAATTAAAAGCATTCACATGTCATGTATCAGCATCCTCTCATGTCCCTGAGCTGAAAAAATGGAAGTGGGGTGCTGTGAACTAACACTCATCAAACGTGTTTTATTTCAAAGCGCTGCACCACCATTTTTTCAGCGTGGAGACTCACACGGATGCTGATACACCTGACTCAGAAAGCAGCTGCAGTGCATCAATTTCCATGGTCCAGCAGACTCGATTAATCAAGTCAGATCAAACAAACAGGAATGGAAACTTGAGTCTGCTCTGATGTGCTGGATTTCCAGAGCGTTGGAGCAGGCTCCACACATGTCTATAGGCACCCAAGGAGTCTATGTGGTATTGACTTTGAGTTTAGTTCAATGACTTGCTAACATATGGACTTTCCTTTGCCTTAAGCACTTTACCTATTTCATATTGGCACTTCAGTCCTAAAGCATGTTGGGGGCACTTGAATATGTTATTATAGTAAAGCACTTTAGGACTAAGCAGGCAGTGCTAGTATAACTGAGCACTTAGCATGTGGGTAGGAGGGCATAGTGCAGTTGGTAGTAAGTACACTTTAGAGGCTAGAGGGGACATGTGCAATATTAGACAGCTAAAACTGGGAGAAGACTCTGAGAGGGGGTGGACCAAGTGAACTAAAATTGTGTTGGAAACCTCAAGGCTATGAACTGATGAGTATTTGGGAAAGTACAATAGCCAGGCAGAAGCAATATTGAATGCACCAGGCACCTTAAATCCCACATAATGTCCACAAGACTTTGGTTAAAAGCTGATCATTGGACTAGCAACAAGAACTACACCCCAAATGTTTTTTTGGTTTTTTTTTTACTGCATTGTGAAAGACAGTGTACTCTCATTGCTGTCAGACTTGACATATTGTTGACATTCAGGTGAAGTAAAGTTGGAGGAAGTTGGAGCCCCAGAAACCTATAAAACCATTAAGAGTCCAGCTATTTCTGGATGAAGGGCATAGGGCTGCAACAAATGGGACTGAACACCTCCCAGCTGTAAGAGCTAAAAAGCATGGTGGGCAGATTTCATCAGAAGACAGCCCCAAACTCCGAAGATAAGGTAGCACAATGGCTCTTGTATGAGAAGAGATGTCATCAAGCAACTAGTGAGGTCAGTGACGAGGTCCAGAATGTATACTGTCCCTAAAGAGACTTTAAAGGCCCACCCTTGTGAGAAAAATTGATCACTTACCTATGACATAGAGAAAAATTGTTACCACAGTTGGTCCCACATTAGTAGATGCAACCTGAACAACAGCCTTTGTTATTTATGGGTCTGTATATATGCACACAGAGCTTACACTGATTTAATTAAAATCCATTTTAGAATCCATTTAATTAAATCAGTGTGATACCATGTGGGTAGAACTGATTGAAAAATTGTCCAGAGCAACACCTTTATGTCAGAAAATGTTGATTGGACAGAGTACAGACATACCCTGAGAATGTGTCAGCTCTATCAAAACTTCCAGTGGAAATCAGGCATATAGCCCACCTAGCTTGTTGGGTCTCTAGAAAATATCCTCCCTTGATTTCTGACTCCTAGGCTAGTTTGTGCTGAAATGGATCACTTCTGTCAAAGGTGTCAAACATCCAGCCCATTGAGATGCATGATCTGGTCCACAGATTTTGGACTGATGCCACATTCAACCCCCATGCCAGCTGCAACACAAGCTGTGGAGCAGGGCAGTGCACACTACTTGCAGCACAGGAGTGAGCACAGTGACTACAGAATCATAGAAAATGAGGGTTGGAGGGACCTCAGCAGGTCATCTAGTCCAACCCCCTGCTCAAAGCAGGACCATCCCTAACTAGATCATCCCAGCCAAAGTTTTGTCCAGCCGGGTCTTAAAAACCTCCAAGGATGGAGATTCCACAACCTCTCTAGGTTACCTGTTCCAGTGTTTTACTACCATCCTAGTGAGAAAATTCTTCCTAATATCTAATGTAAACTTCCCTTGCTGCAACTTGACTATTGTTCCTTGTTCTGTCATCTGCCACCACTGAGGACAGTCTAGATCCATCCTCTTTTGAACCTCCCTTCAGGTAGTTGAAGGCTGCTATTAAATTTCTTCTCTGTCTTCTCTTCTCTACACTAAATAAGCCCAGTTCCTTCAGCCTCTCCTCAGAAGTCATATCCCCCTGGCCCTTCACCATTTTTGTTGCCCTCCGCTGGATTCTCTCTAATTTGTCCACATCCTTTCTGTAGTGGGGGGCCCAAAACTGGACACAGTACTCCAGATGTGGCCTCACCAGTGCTGAATAGAGCGGAATAATCAATTCCCTTGACCTACTAGCAACACGCCTACCAATGCAGCCCAGTATGCCATTACCCTTCTTGGCAACAAGGGCACACTGCTGGCTCATGTTCAGCTTCTTGTCCACTGTCACCCCCCAAGTCATTTTTTGCAGAGCTGCTGCCCAGCCAGTCAGCCCCCAGCCTGGTGCATGGGATTGTTCTGTCCTAAGTGCATGACTTTGCTTTTGTCCTTGTTGAACCTTATGAGATTCCTTTTGGCCCAATCCTCCAATTTGTCTACATTACTTTGAATCGTAGTCCTATCCTCCAGTGTATCTACTACTCTCCCCCAGCTTAGTGTCATCTACAGACTTGCTGAGGATGCCCTCTATGCCATATTTTAGGTCATTGATGAAGATATTGAACAAAACTGGCCCCAGGACCAACCCCTGGGGCACTCTACTTGATACCAGCTGCCAACTAGACATCAAGCCATCGATTACTACCCTCTGACCCTAATGCTCCAGCCAGTTTTCTATCCACCTTACAGTTCATTCATGCAGCCCATACTTCCTTAGCTTGCCTGCGAGAATATTGAGGGAGACCATATTAAAAGCCTTGCTAAAATCAAGGTATATCACATCCACTGGTCTCCCCACATCCACACAGCCAGCCATCTCACTGTAGAAGGCAATCAGGTTAGTTAGGCATGACTTGCAGTGGCAGACCACGTGCAGTGCCTGCTACTTTAAGGCTCTAGTTGGCAGTGGAGTAGCCAGAAGGTGCGTGTTAGCCTCATCAAGGCTAGCAAAAGACCCTAGGAGGACCCTCGGATTGGCTGAGGGGGCAGAGCAGCCTCTATTTTAACTCAGGCCCACAGATAGAGAAGCATCAGTCTGAGCTGAGCAGGTCAGGAGGCAACATCAGGCTGAGCTGCTCAGAATGCCCTGGAGGTAAGGGCAAGAGCTTATGGGGATGGTTTGGAGGCTCCTGGTCCTGGGCATGACCTAAAACTGCACCCTGCCAGGGAAGAGTGGTCTGGTGGGGCTCCTAGTGGTGTGGGAGCCCCCAGGAAATGCCAGGCCAGTTACTTCCCCAGTGAAAGGTCAGGAGGGGCACCTTATAACCCCAGCCCTCACCTATGGGTGGGTTACCAACACTGGAAGGGAGTGGGGCCAGGCAAGCCTGGAGCTGGGGCTGCCTGAGCCCAGTGTAGGAGCTAGGCACAGTGGCAAAGACTGCAGTGGTCCAGTGGCGGGGCCAGGAGTATGAAGCAGCCCAGTGGGTGCAGAAGGCCCAGCAGGGGGCTGTGTGTGTAGAGCAGCTCAGTGGACAATGAGTGGCCCTAGTGAGGGGCAGAGCCACTGACTTGGCGAAACAGGTAAACCAGATGTGACAGAAATACTGAAATCCACCATATGGAAGTACTGGATGTGACATAGAAACAGCTGCGAGGCATGAAACTTGTAAGGGGAGGTCGGAACATGTACTTAGACCCTTATTATCAAGAGGTCAAACAATGGACAGCCTCCCACCTTAGAAATAACATTTACAGTATTTTCATCAAGGTGTGGCAGGAGAGTTCAGTGGGGGTGTAGCTCAGAACAGGCGGGCAGCTGGCACTGAGACCTGGCCCTTGGTGAATCCATGCCACTGGTTCCTAATCACCTTCTTCTTCTCCGAGTGCTTAGAAATGGATTGCTTGAGGATCTTCTCCATGATTTTTCCAGAGACTGAGGTAAGGCCGACTGGTCTATAGCCCCTTGGATCCTCCTTTTTCCCTTCTTAAATATGAGCACTGTGTTTGTCCTTCTCCAATTGTCCGGGACCTCTCCCAATCACCATGACTTTTCAAAGAGGATGGCCAGTGGCTCTGAAATCTCATAAACCAACTCCTTCAGCACCCTTGGGTACCTCCCATCTGGTCCCATGGACTTGTACATGTCCAACTTTTCTAAATAGTCCCTAACCTGTTATTTTGAGTGCCAGGCAACACAGCAGATCCTAGGATTGATCTTCTGAGCTTGCATAAGTGACCCAGAGGTATTCTGTGTAGGACCGAGGCTGAAACTGGAAGCACGTTTGAATTCTTAGCTTGGTCAGAGAGCATTAACCTGTGTGCCTAAATATGTGGGGAACTCAGTGCTAGTGCTGGGTGTAAGGATTCTTGTGAACTTCCCTGAATGGCCTGATACTAATTGAGGGGTTTGTTTGCACCTTGATGAAGATGGTCTTTTCTAGCTAAATACATTTTTTATTTCTGAGGTTAAATCCTGTCCTGTCATGGGTAATAGAAGAGAGTCAAATGGTTTGCGCATGTGGCTTCAAATTTATGCAGCAGAGTAAAACTTTGTCGACTAGAGTATCTTTTACACAGTGTTCTACAGAATTGAGTGGAATTACAGTAGAAGGGAAAAAGCAGAAAGAGAGGGAAATTGAGGTCTATGCAAAGGAGAAATCAGGGACGAAATCTGTCTCTAGTGCAACTTCAACCAAGTGGTAGGTAGGGCAACATGCATACTAACTAATGCAACCCCAGTGACTGTGGCTGAATTAGACCAGGGGTGAACCTGAGTCACACATGACATCATCTAAAATTTGAAATAATGTAGAAAGTTGGTAAAGAGAACATGAACCGCGCACATTCTAGGTTCCCACCAGTGGTTCTAGCCCGGGCCTCAGATCCGAAGTGCAGGGCCTGCCTTTGACAGTAGTTGAGGGCATTCAGTAAACTCTCAGCTAAAACTCAGGACACCAAGTGAGTCCTGGACATGATGGTGATGTGTGAAATGCAGAGAACTATTGCTGGGCTGAGGTTTGCTATGCATTTCACATACAGATTTTGAAAGGAAATCAGAAAATGATTGCTGAATGCCAACCTGTTGTGGATTTGAACAAGGGCCCTAGAGGCAAAGTCTTTGTTTGCCAGACCTGTGCGAGGCAGACTGTCCTTAAGGCCAGAGAAGCTTCTGGTTTATTGGGAATCAGTAACTTAATTTCCTGGCACTACACTTCCTTCTGACTCTTTTAACCACAGCCTCTGCGCTTAGCCGTGAAAGCGTCTCTGCACACAGAGGGCAGCTCTGAGGCAGGCTTGGGGAGAAAGCACAGGAGCAGCCTCTTATACAGTGACTTGCCTTACCCTCCCCTCCCCTCCTTTGCAGAGTCTGGCACCTGCCAGAGATGCAAGGATCAAGACCCTACCTATCCCATTCATAAAGGCCGTCAAAGGGGGAAGAAGCACCTCCCAGCGCTGTTGCTCTCCCCTCCTGCACCTCCCTCCCCTCAGGACTACTGCCAGTGACCGGGTTTGCATTACAGCCTCAGCATGTGACAAGCATGTGAATAATGTGGGGTTTGCCCCTCCAGAAGACAGAAAAAAGACAATTGAGCATTTTAAGATGAGAACCAAAGGGTGTGGGTCAGCTCTATTTGAGTAGAGGCAGAACGAGCCTATCAGGACTTCAGACTGACGCTGAAAAGGGCTTTAGGAAATGGAGAACTCAAATATTGAGTGGTTGTTTTTGTGGGGGGAAGAGGGTGGTTCTTCCCTCCTAATTCATCAGTTAATTATGATCTGACTCTCTGGCCACTAAGTTGGGCAGTTGCCAAAATATTCAAATCGGAGGATTTTAGCATACTGTACTGTGTACGGTGTAGCATTTTGTTTTGTTGTTTTAAACAGCCCCTGTGAACCGCTGCTATGTGCAAGGGGCGGGGATGGGGTTGCCATGGCAAAATGGGATTTACTCGGGATGAATAGCTTTCTTTTACTTCCATGAAATGAATGGCTTGATAAAGACCTCCCTGTATATGAAGATTTTGGGTGCTGTGCTGGGTGGAGGGAACTCCAAACAATATCCCCACAGCACCATGTTATTCAGAAACTTCTTAATACAGCTCAATCTTATTACTTGCACAAAAAAGTGATCTCAAGTGTAGATTGAAAGAGACAAAATGTTCCCAGTGGGCAGCTATCTGTGTCTCTTCTCCAGTCCTCCAACGAGGAGGATTAAATGTAATGTTTGCACTGACTGTAACTAGGACATAAAGATCATGGTTCATTTCTTTCTATTCAGCCAATTCTTTACATTGCAGACATTACGGGATCCATTTATGGTTTTCTTTTTACAAAAGTAGGTTGGGAGGGAAAGATATCTGCTGAGGAAGTTGTTTTCCACAGCCCCTCAGTGTCTTTTCAAATATAAACCTGCCTCTCCCAGCACTCTTCTGAGGATATAAATCTCTGTATTTTTCTATCTATTTTAGATAGGCTATATCAGTGTTTCTCAACCTTTTAAGTAGCAAGTACCCCCTAACTTCTGAAAATTTGAATAAGTACCCCAACACTCAATTTTCCAGGGGATTTTATATTTACAGACTAATGGGCACCATCTGTTGGAAGAAGGGCTGTGTATTTAAGGCCGTGATATGACAGATGTCTGATCTGGTGTGGGTAGGGTTGCCACCTTTTACACCAGGGTGCACAACTCAAGTACCTGGCCTAGAGGTGATGTTGGCCAAAGCTAGGAGGGCTGAACCCAGTGCCACGCAAAACGCGGCACAGCGAATTATTACTGGGCAATTTAATTTTTTTAATTGCACCAACTTTTTTGCCATAGTTTTGAGAGAAGGAAGGGGCGAGAGAGAGAGGAAAGAGGGTGAGATAGAGAGTGTTGGAGTACCTGCGTACCCCCTGCCTGTCTCTCACATACCCCCAGGGGTACACGTACCACAGGTTGAGAAACTATGGAATATATAAACTGGGGATGTAGCTTAAGAAGTGATTGCTCACAACAGATGCAGTTAGCACCAAGCACAATGCCATAGCTGGTGTCATGGTATGAAATAACAGAAATGAATAGTAGTTAACATTTGAAGAAAATAACAACAGGGGTAGAATTGGAGTGATGTTGTAGGCATCATGGTCCAGGAAATATGCAAGAGACAAGACCTCTTTGTGGATAAGCTCTTTTTGGACTAACTGTATAGCTGGGCTAGACTTAGACAAACTTTTGAATCCATTGCTGTGGGAGCTGGAGAATAATGCAGTGCATTTGAAAACTTGCTTAAGCCTAGCCATGGCAGGCAGTTGGTTCCTTAAAAAGATATCACCCACAAAAACCTTGCCTCTTGCATAATTAAAAATAAGGCTTTGCAACCTCAAGTATAGAAGTTTAAACAGACTTGGCATTTAACTCCATGCATTATAGTGTAGCCAGGAATCGAGAATAAATGCCAAATAGTGACACAGCAATGGCTACAGGCCAATAGGGATCTTGCTTTTTACATCTCATCTGAAAGATGGCCTCTTCAGTGTAATGCTTGGGCACTGGTTTAGTACTGAAAGCAAAATATCTGAAATATCCAAATTCAAGTCTGGAAGTGAGTCCTTCACTTATCTAGAGAACGGGGATGTGGCAAGGGAAGGCTAAGATCCCCCAGTGATGCCCTCTGGCTGACCCAAGAGCATTATCGGTTTCGTTTCAAACTATGTAGCATCCATCTCTTCTTGACAAGACACAGCATGTTGCCTGCCTGTGGAGTCACGAGAGGATACAAGAGGGCAAGAATGGAGGGAACTGAGAGAGAATGACTTAATGCATTTTCTATCTTTGTACAGGTGGGCAGGGTTTGGTGTCACATTCAGTTCTAGTACACTGTGACCTGTCTCTACTTAATAACAGCTCCCTCCTCATTGCTGAAAGCAAATTAAGTAAAAAATAAATATACCTATCCATGGAGCTGGCTCTGGGGCAACAAAGCAATAACCCCATCATTTCATTTAAATTACAAGTTTCTGAGCTCTGAAAGGACAAGTGTGTACCCTTCATTTACTCACACGTTCAATCTAAAATCTACCAGCAGAAATCACAGCAGAGGAATCCTCAAATAAAGTTTTACATTAGGCAAGGCTTTGTTTGTGTATTTGCAGGTAGAGAGTGTGACATAAAATGAACTTCTGTGGTGGCCTTGTGTCTGGACCCTCCAAATGTCTTCTATATTACATCTGTCTTGAGTAGTGCAACTCGTGGAGGAGCAATGGGGCATGAGACCTGGGTGCTCAGCACCCTCCCGCCTCCTCTCCAGCTTTTGGCACTCTTCCCTTTCCTTCCCCCCTCTGCCCTTGAGCGCTCAGCACAACCCCCAGCCCCCTCTCTCTCCCCTTCTCCCCCCCACCTCTCCTTCTAGGGGGCAAAATGCTAATTATAGCTCGGTCTGTTTTGGGAGCCAGCAGAGGCAACAGCTGATGGGGCCTGTCCCACTCTATGGGAGATGTGGATTGGCAGGCACCGTATATCTCTGGTGATGCTCTAGGTCTTTGAGGTGGAGGGTGAAGGCCAACTGCATTTCTCTGTAGAACTGAAGAAGTATTAACATGCCTTGTACATTGCTGGGTCCTTATAAGGAAAATCCAGAAACCCCAAATTGAGCAATTTGGGAATTTAGAAAGAAAACTTCCCAGTGAAAATGTTATTCCCATCAGCCAGGGGTTGATTTATGCCTTTTCAAATATCTGTATTTTTTAATTAAGACTTATTACTGAACAGTGGGGCGTCTTATTAACCATATAAGTGTCCACTTCTTGACTGATATCCCAGTAAGCTTTTGACTGTAGTGACATTTGTGGTAATGAGTTTGTTTCAACATTTTTTATTTTGATGTCTTTCTGCTTCATTATATGTCTATAGCTTGTACCAAGGGAGAAGAGCGAGGTGCTTAATCTAGCCTTCCTATATCTTCCATCTTTATGGTACAAAAAAACCTAATAAGTTTAGGAACACGTCCCTATCAACTTTCAACAGGATTATTTCTAAACTCCTTCTTCCTATTTCTTTTAAAGGAAAAGTCAACAAACTTGCTATTGGAGACAGTCCTTTAAGTGAGCCATGTACAAAACGTTGCACTCTATTTTGGTCTTAAAAGTTCAAGTGCTTTTAGCTGAGGAAAAACTCAGAGTGTTAAAGATGTTTTCAGCTGGTCAAAATGTAAAGAGCATGTGAGTTAAATAAGAAACAACATCCGTGAGCTTTAGAGCACTTCCTTTGCATCCCTTTCCCCTGACTCGTGGCGTTATAATTTCTACCAACACTACCTAACACAAAGAACAGTTTTGTGGGTGGTTTTTGCATTTTGCCATGCTTTCATGTGAGTGACTTTCCGTTTGCGTGAAGGGAAACTATAAACATCAAAGAAAAATGAAATTAGCACATCTCTTCTGTAACATGGTGCATCCACTTGGCCCCGTAGATAGGCTTTTAAGATACATAAATATGTAGGGCAGAGAAAAGTAAGTTATATTCGTGACATGGTTATGACACCCAAATGGAAACCTCTGTTCAAATTTTTACTCTGCAGATATGGTACATAGATAACGAGACCACTGAAACCAAACTTCTTCAAAGCCATTAAACATGCAGTCTTGTTGATGTCAACATGATTTAGCATATCTGTAAAGTAAATCATATTCTGTTGAAGCTTTTGGCAACCTGCATAGAGCTTGGAATAGAGAGTAAGGATGAGTTTTAAGAAGGCTCCAGAAAATTACCGTCAGCTCTCACAGGCTAGAAAGTCACCTGCAATACTAACATCTTTGCATTTTCTTTGGCAATCCCTTGCAGTCAAGGATGACTGTTTTCCATGATTGTCTTACCTGTGTGTCTGAAGATGGCTGATGAGGCCTATCCAGGACTGACAGATTCTACTGCAGCTTGGACATGTGTTTCTGTGTGGGGTGGGTGGCATTGGATTCTTGATTTGTTCTGTGACGTGCTATTTCTGCTGATCCCGCTTTTCTATCTCCTGTTGTTGTCGTGAGGTTTCAGAGTACTGAGATACCTGCAACAGACTTCCTCCATTTGCAGCAGTCCTGGGCAATAGTCTCCCACAAGTTGACATTGATGTTGCATTGTTTTAAGCTGGCCTTTAGGACATCCCTGAAGCACTTTCTCTGCCCTCCTCTTGAGTGTATGCGTTGACTGAGGTCAGAGAATAAAGCTTGCTTCTGGAGTCTGGATTTAGACATCCAGAAGAGATGGCTGCCCCAAAAATGTTGATGTCAAATCATCACCTTAATATTTGTGGTGTTTGCTTACAGGAGGATGCTAATGGTGGTGCAGCTGTCTTCCCAAATTATTACTCACAGTGAAGGCAAGAGTTCAAGCAATGAATATTTTGTAGGTTTAAGTGTCTAAGTTCTTGTTTATGGAAACTTTACCAAGTTCCTTCATTACTTTTGTCCAAACTTGTTTTCCTGAATCTTCACTGTCCAATCATTAAGGTCCAATAACCATATCATAATACAATACAGTCTTTTTCTATCAACATTGTGTATTATACTGGGATGGTATATTTTTTAATAAAAGGATTCCTTTATTAATAAGTTATAATTTAGAGATGCTGGCTTAGACTACAGAAGTTGGGAACTGAGAGATGCTCCCAGGGAGAAAGACAAGGAGAGACTGCAGAGTTTGCCTACAGCTCCATAATTGAAGTTTGTTGGTTAATTCTTCTCATTCATGTGTGCCTATGCTTATTGAATCAATGATCACTACAATTCTCTCTTGCAAAAATGATAAAATCCTGAAAAAATCACTCCCCAGAACTTTGCAGTTAAGGCAACACAGCATTAGATTCTGTGAGACACGAATGTAAATTTGTGATGTACTTTTTTCATGGCATGCTGAATATTGGTCTCCCATTGTTGTTTGAACTAGGAAGGGAGACTGTGCTGTGAGGCTTAGGTTGCTGCTCTGGTCTTGTTAGTTTAAATGAGTATATTCCTCAAAGGGCAGTGACAAGTGCCACATAACTAAGGAAAACATGATTCTTGGCTCTGTCCATAGAAATAATGCAGACAGAAAAATGAAAGCTATAAAAAGACTGGGGACAAGGTCCTGATGATCATTTGATAACATATTGTTACCAAGCCATTAAGATTTTGGACTTTCATGACATTAGACTTGTCTTCCACTTGGAAGACCATTCATAATTCTAACAATGTTGTATTTCTTTGGAAATGTGATAGACTGTGTGTAGAATTTGTGGTTCGCTTCAGGGCATTGAGTACCTGTCATGTTGAACGGATGTCACTGATTGTACGTCCCTCACTCCATAGGACAGTTTGGCATTCTGTATAATCAGGGATAGATGGGCAGGGGGAAAATGAAAGAAGGCTGACAAAGGAGAGGACAATAGATTGGGGAAGAGGAAACTAAGCAGTTTGTTGCTTGGAGCAGCAAGCTACCATCAGGAGATATCAAATCATGAGAGCATACATCTCTACTATCACTGCTCACTCTGTCACTTTGGACAAGTGATTAAACCAATAAGCCATGGCGCCTGGCCATGGCACCATGGCAAACTGCACATGGTGAACATTAAAAAATGCCCTGTGCTGAAAAATTGCAGCACGGGGCCAAAATTTGCTACCAGGAAATCCTAGTAGCAACAAAAAAAGAGTGCCGGGAAAAAAGCAGTGTGGTACATGCAAAAGGAGCATGAACAAGAAGACAGAGGCTCAGTTCTCCAGGGTGATGCTCTGGCTGCCAGGGGAGGAGGAGCTGGGTAAGGACAGTTTGCCCAAAGCAGGACAATTTGTCCTTCAACACAGCACACATGCAGAGGTGTGCACTGAAGCAAAAAGTAGTGGCACAAATTTGTGCTGCTGCTATTCTTGCCACTGCAACCGCATGCCCCTGAATGTGGGGACCGACCCATATTGTCAAGCACAGGGGTTTAAAATCTGTTGTTTGGCTGTTAATCAACACGGTTACTCAATAGTCATGCAAATAAGGCAATTTTTATTTAGGTTTCTGAATATGATTCTAAGCACATAATGTAAGTTTGAAACATCTGTCTTGAATGCCTCTCTCTTTCTCGCAACTGTACAAACTAACACAGATAACTCTTCTTCTCATCTGTACAATGGGGTTGATGGTGTTGCTTACCCAACCTTGACAAATTCTTTGAGATCCTGAAGTAAAATGCCCTGTGAAGAATATGAAGTATTATTCCTCGCTGTTAAAGAAGGAGAAGGCAGGGCAGGACGGCACCTTATAGACTCAGAGAGGCATGGACATTCATAGACTACAGTCTGCCTCTTCAGGTGCTATAAATGGTCTATTAAAAAGGATAAAAGCAGACAAAGGAAAAGGTCAGCAAATGCGTCCCAGCAGTGAGAACGTTCTGTCAGTCGCAGGCAGTAAGTGATGTCTAAGGACACCTTGTTTCAGCATGGGAAGGCAAGTCCTTCTGCAGGGGAGGGGAGGCTGTAGACCAGGATTTCTGTCCTTTTCCTTCCTCCATTCTCTCTTCTCTGCTTCAAGAGTGAGATGCTTTATCTTGAAACAGGCAGCTGCTGGTTGCAGTTGCAGTACCATTGGAGTCAGTCAGCAGCCAGCTCCTCCAAAGCTTTGACGTTGGCATCCGTTTTCTTGAGGCGTGCTTTCAGTGTGTCTTTATCGCATTTCCTCTGGCCACTGTGAGATCGTAGGCTGTTACTAAGTTGGGAGTAGAGCACTTGTTTTGGGTGCTGGCATTTGTGCAGCAATATTCCCATTTGATTTGGAGGATTTTCCAGAGGCATCTTTGATGATACCTCTCCAAGTTCTTGAGATGATGATAGTAGGTCACCCATAGTTTCATAGTGCTTAGGATTGGAAGGGACCCCAGGCAGGAACGAGTGCTGGGGTCATAACACCCCAGCCAAATATCTATCCAGCCTCCTCTTGAAGACCCCCAAGGTAGGAGGCAGCACCACCTCCCTTGGGAGCCCATTCCAGAGCCTGGCAGCCCTAACCGTAAAGTAATGTCTCCTATGTCCAGCTTGAACCTCCTCTCTAACAATCTGTGGCCGTTATTCCTAGGAACCCTGGGTGGTGCCCAGGGGAACAGAGCCTCTGGCTTTATCTATCCTAACCCTTGTGATAAGTTATCCCTATGCCTGATTTGTGCTGCCTTTTATGCACTTTGCAGGTGGACGCTGCTATGCTGCCCTTGTAGGTTATTGCATTAGCTGTCCTATTGGATCATACCAGTGCTCAGTTATCCTGAAGTTTTGATGCCACGGAGAAAACAAAAATCATCCTGTGTTTCCTCCCATCAGCACTATAGTGATGTAGTCCAGGGAAGCTCCTGTTGCATCCCTGCAGGTGACCACCTCACACCTTGAAGCAAGCTTAATTATCTCTCCCTCCGCCTTACTGGCACAGCTATTGCTGTCATCTGTAATACAGTTGTCTAGGGTCATTTTCACTAATCCAGTGACAGCATTTGATGCTATTACCTCCTGTGGCAAGAATTCCCTAGGTTCACTGGGTGCTGCATAAAGAGGCATGTGATTTGAGCAGCTGGGTAATTTCTCTCCCGGAAGTCCCAGATTAATGTATTACCCTAGTCTCTAAGTGCCATGGGGAGTATGTGTGCGCATGAGATGCATGAAAGGGGCCTCATTATGGGCGACCTTGGATAATGGTGTGTGGCTAAGAGCCAGGAAGCAGATCTGCAAGGGAGGCAGCATAGAAATGACCTTGCGATTTAGTGTTAAGTCTCTGTGTTAGCACTTTCTTGCTTTTCATTCCACCTTTTCCCTGTAACATATAAATAAAACAATACAAAGCTGAGGCATTCTTAATTTGTTTGCACAATAACCACTCAGAAACAAGAGCAGCTGAAGGAACTGGCTGTGGGGTCAGGTCGTCCGGCATGTTAAGGAGGCTGGGTACTGCTTCACTAAAACAAAGGAGCCCTGAGGCAAGTTAACTGGGCTATGTGAAGACTTTCCCAGTATAGGAGGGAGAAAGGTGCATGTATGTGATCTATAATATGATGAGGGTGTGGCCAGGGAAGGGGATGGAGCCTTGACATCCTTGCAGCCCACTGACTCTTTGCAGCTCCTTGGTTAAATAAATATATTTCAAATTACAAAGAGCCAGACAGGCACCACCACCAAACCAAATTTTTCACAAGACAATTTCTTTCACAGTCCTGTGCTACATATGCACAAAAAGCCTGGCTGGAATGGAAATGCTGCCCAGTTTCAAGTGTGGAGTGCAAATTAATCTTCAGCACTTCTATCTCATGGTCAATTGGTCCAAATGCCATCAGAGCCAATGGGATGGGTGATTCCTTTTCTCAGAAATGATACTCTTTGGATTTTTTTCCACAAATTAAGATAAGACTACTTTGCTGTGGACAAAGGTGTTGACTCTCAATATGTGGCATCTCTGGAGGTATATAGTAAATGGCAGGAATCAAAGAAGAGAATGAAACAGGCCAATAATGCATGTAATTTCTATTTTTTTTAAAAAAACAAATTCCTGTGGGTGAAACCACTTTTTGTGTTCCTGTTTTCACTGTTCCTGTTTTACTGTATTTTAACTATGCTTTTAAGGTTGGACCCAAGTAAGAGCCTGCCTCCAGACTTGCTTTCATTTTGAGAAAGCTCCTATCTTTCTCCAAATGTAGATCAAAACTTGCTATACTCATAGCACTACAGCATGAATGGGCTCCATCTATACAGTTTGACATTTTAAGTAAATGAAACATGTAACAATAAGACAATAGCTTTGAAGAGTGAAAGAGAGGGACAGGGTTATTGGGAGAGCGAGCTTGTCCAGTGAGGTAAAATCAGGTTCTGTTGAAGGTTTCTTATTAAGACCTTAGACTCTGTAGATTGAACCCCTCTATAATTTAAAAAGTTGCAGAAGGCCCTGCACACCCTAGCAGCAGACATGGGGAAGAGGGAGAGAAGCTTCATTAATTAAACTGAGCATTGGGAAATTCCTACCATCTAGGGAGTCCTGACAATTTGGGGCATCTTCCCATTACCTGCGTGGATTAGGTTTAATGCTGCAGAACATAATCATTAGGTCATTAAAATCCAATGTTGTACTAATAATATTTTGGACCAGACTGTGTCAATTATACAAATCCCTGGCCAAGAGGAAGTGCAGGGCAAGTTATACTTCAAGAAGTGCATTCATTCTTGGAGAATACTAGCAAAGGAGCATTCTCCTGTGCAGAGTAAACCTACTGCTTCCTTCGTTAGCACAGGGTTGGCTAACCTGTGGCACTCATGCCCAGGTGCATGGCACATGGCAGATTGGGGAGGAGACAAGACAGGGAGCACAGGGCAGGAAGCAGAGTAGCAGATTGAGCAGGGGAAGGGGATGGGAATGGTGCTTAGGGAGGATGTGGGGCGAATTTGTGGTATACCTGCCAAAAAGATTGGCTGCCACTTCTTTAGGAGGCTATCGCACACTCTTATCCAATCCAATAACTGGAACAAGAATTTTGACTGTGCTTTCCATTGTCCATTTTGGTTAGAAAGATAGGAAGTGTAGAGAAAGATGGTGTCACTGTATTGCCAACTCTTGTCCTCTCTATGGTAATTTGTATTCCCACAGGTGAACTTGTAGAACTACTTACTGTACTCCCCAAGTGCATAGCTCATAGCTGCATTCAGAGGCAATCCCAAGTAAGTAGAGATAGAAGGGTCTTCAGAGGATTTGATATGCAAAAGAAGGATGGTACAGTTTCCAAGAAGAAGAGGGCAGTAGGGGAGAGGCATGCTGAGATGGGGATAATATTAAAATGTATTTTTATATATCTGGAAGGAAAAAGGAGAAAACAAAAACAATCTGCAGTATGTTTTTGACTGTGTAGTTCACTGTTGTGCGATAGCCATTGTTATCTGTGTAGGCCTTCTAACCAAAATGGACAATGGGAAGCATGGACAAAGCTCTTGTTCCTGTTAGGGGCTTTGATTTATGCCTCTGCTGCTGTTGCTGATCAGTTGATACCACAAATGGTTAATCTTACAGATGCAGTAAAATCTACTCCCCGACATTAGGAGTTTCGCCATGAACTTCAAGGGGGGGCAAAGCTATCCCTGAGAGCCTAACAAAGCCTAAAGACAGTCATGTTCTTGAGCCCTGAGCATTCACTTGAAATGCCCCCAGACACCTTCATCTGCCAAATGCCTCTTGAAACTCCTTCTCAGTGACATCAGCGTGGGACTTTTCTTACCAGATTCAGAGCTCACCCCAGCATGAGGTGATCTTGCTACATAGTATACTTACAGACCCACCTTTCACTGCATGGTAAGAAAAATTAACAGAAGAAACCCCCTCCTCTTTTTTTTTTTACTCTTTTTTCTTTTTTTGCCTCACTGGGTAAAATCTGTTCATCAGCAATAAGAAGTGGATTTTTGCTATAGTTTCTGGCAAGTTTTGAGTTTGTTGCATCATAGTTTTAGTGGGTGGTAAATGAAGAACAAGTTTGTATTGTGTAAATTCCTGAAAAATCTTTGGCTAGGTTTCAAATGACAATGAGGAAGCATGAAAAGCACCAACTAACCTTCTACAGAGGATAAAACATGGTTTACAATAATTCCAGGATTTTTTTTGTTAAATGTGATGAAGTTTTCTGAGCCGGTATAGGGGTGTTTGTTTGATTTATCACAAGCATATTGACTTCCTTAAAATGTCTGTTGAAGCAGAGGAGTGGATGATCCAAATCATTGTGTAATCACTGAGAGAAGTGACCAACTCAGATTTAATATAGATAAGTGGCAAGTGATCATATATGATCGTCATCAGTTGGATATCTGGTGAATTGAGCTGGTGGACTTTCCCACATCCTACATGACCAGGGATGCTCATCCCCAGCCCAGATCTGGTTCATGGAGCTAACTACCACTCCCCTGCTGTCCAACTTCAGGACCCAGAAGAAGCCTCATGAGCTGAAGAGCATGGCCCTGTGAACTAGATTGAGTATGCAAAGGCATTCATGGTGGTGCAGGGGCAAGCGGGCCAAGTGAGGTGGTGCAGGCCTAGATGGAAGTGGCACTGGGCCCAGTGCTGACATGCAGACTGGCCCTGCCTCAGCTACTTGGTCTGTGGGGCCAAAAGGATTGAGCACCACTCTGCTCAATAAGGCATCTGTATCATGGGCACTGTCATCTAACCTAGCAACCTTTATGAACATAAAGCTGCTGATCCTCTGCTGCTACCCCTACACCCCCTAGTGTCTCTCTTGTGCCCCCCTGAAGTGTTTGCTTACTATCACCACAAAGTACTGCAGATTCCTGTCACCAATGACTATGCTAAGGGGCAGCTTTGGCAGTGAGGGTAGAGAGCAGCTAGGGCTGGGGCAACTTCAGGGGCTGCACAGGTGAGAGGTGGGATGGGCACAGGATAATGTACCATGACCAATAGCAGGCAGAAGGATCCTTAGGGGTGCGCCCTCTGCAGCCCCTGGCACCATATTGGGTTGACTTCTCCCCCAGCTGCTACAGGCTGGATTCAAACCCCCTGTGGAGCAAACACAGCCCATGGGCTACATATTGTTGACTCCTGATCTAACTTGCCAGTTCTGTGAGCAGTTTCACTGGGAAGTCATGAACTCAATAGGTATTGGTGCTAAATTATTCCCATCTTCCTAATGAAGGTCTTTACAGGTCACAGTTGAGCTACATAGGCCAGGTAGGTGAAGGAAAAACTGTCCTTCGTGTGTTGTTCAGGCTTACAAGTCACTAATCTGGGATCTCCCACTAGTTCCTAGGGAGATACTCATGAGAACATTTCTAATGCACTATCCTCCTGCTCAGCCACAAGCAACACTGGGTCCACTAGCAATTAAGCCACTGAATGCAAATCAGGACTATATGCATACAGGTGGGGACAACTTCCTGGTGCAAGTATTGGAGAGACTGTCTAGGGGTGTGCTCTTTTTGACCTGCTTCTCACAAACAAGGAAGAATTGGTGGGGAGTATTGTAGTGGACAGCAACGTCAGCAGCAGTGACCACAAAATGATTGAGTTCAGGATCCTGAGGGAGGACAGCAGAAGGGTAAGGACCCTGGACTTTGGCTGAATTGATTTGGGACAGTGATTCAAATCACCAAATCAAATCACTGTCCCCTGAATTGGCCAAATCTGAAGCGAATACTAGCCACTTCGCACAGGCCTAAAGGTCATCTCCTAGACTATTGCACTGGGCAACACAGTTTCAGGAGAAGGTGAGCAGCCCTCGGTGGTGAAAGAACAGGTTAGGGACTATTTAGAATCACAGGATGTGCAAAAATCCATAGGGCCAGACGCGACGTTCCTGAGGATGCTACGGGAATTGGCTGATGTGACTGCAGAGTTGCTGGCTGTTATCTCTGAAAACTCATGGAGATTGAAAGAGGTCCCAGATGATTGGAAAGGGCAAGCATAGTGCCCATATTTAAGAAGGGAAGAAGGAGGATCCAGGGAACTGTGGACCAGTCAGCCTTACCTCAGTCTCTTTAAAAAAATCAAGGAGCAGATCCTCAAGGGATCCATTTCTAAACACTTAGAGGAGAAAAAGGTGATTAGGAATTGTCAGCATGGATTCACCAAGGGCAAGTCATGCCTGACCCACCTGATTGCCTTCTATAATGAGACGACTGGCTCTCTGGATGCAGGAAGAGCAGTGGATGTAGTATACTTTGACTTTAAAAAAGCTTTTGATGCAGTCTCCCACAACATTCTTGCAAGCAAGGTAAGGAAGTACGAGCTGAATTAATGGACTGTAGGGGGAAAGATAAGTGGCTGGATGGTCAGGCTCAAAAGGTAGTAATCAACTCGATGTCTTGTTGGCAGCCAGTATCAAGTGGAGCTCCCCAGAGGTCAGTCCTGGAGCCGATTTGTTAAATATCTTCATCAACAGTCTGGAAGATGGCACAGAATGCACCCTCAGCAAGTGTAAAAATGACATGAATCTAAGGGGAGTAGTAGATACGCTGGAGGGTAGAGCTAGGATTCGGGGAGACCTTGACCAATTGGAGGATTGAACCAAAAGAAATCTTATGAGGTTCAATGAGAACAAGTGCAAAGTCCTGTATGTAAGATGGAACAATCCCATGCACCGGTACAGGCTGGGAGCTGACTGGCTGGGCAGTAGATCTGCAGAGAAGGGCCTGGGGGTTACAGTGGACAATGAGCCAACAGTGTGCCCTTGTTGCTAAGATGACTAATGGCACACTGGGCTGCATTAGTAGGAGTGTTGCCAGAAGATAGACGGAAGTGATTATTCCCTTCTTCTGCACTGGTGAGGCCCCATCTGGAGGACTGTGTGGACCAGTTTTAGGTCCCCCACTACAGAAAGGATGTGGAGAAATGTGAGAGTCCAGTGGAGGGCAACAAAAATGGCTAGAAGGCCGCGGCACATGACTTCTGAAGAAAGGCTGAGGGAACTGGGCTTATTTAGTGTAGAGAAGAGAAGTCTGAGGTGTGTTTTAATAACAGCCTTCAGCTTCCTGAAGGCTGGTTTCAAAGAGGATGGAGCTAGACCAGGGGTGAGCAAAATACAGCCTGCTGGCCGTATCCAGCCCACCAGTTGATTGCATCTGGCTCTTGGCTGCCCCCACAGTGCTCCACATGGGGACAAGCCCTGCCCAAGGTAACCCACATCACGTTCTGGCCTACACCCACCACTTGCCTACCAACTGTACAACCCTGGCCCTTGCCAGCACGTTCAGCTTCCTTGCTGGGCTGCTCCTGCTGTTGCAGCAGCCAGCCAGGTACTGCTCGGCTCCCCTTGCTTCCAGCTTTTCCTCCTCCTCCTCCTCCTGCCCCTGCTGTGCCGTTCTGGGCAGCAGGTAGCATGGGGAAGCGGTGGCAGGTAGGAGGGAAGCTGCCCCAGTGTGCAGGGCTCCAGCTCCAGCTTTGGCTCCTGGCTGCCTTCCACTCAGTCTGCCCACCCGGACTCCTGTAGGAGGCCAAGTGGGTGGAAGGCAGCCCCGCCGGGAATCTGTGCATGCTGGTCGGGGCTGGTGCAGGTGGGAGCATGACATCGACTGCCCCAGGCAGGAGGTGGCAGGGCTCAGCCCCATGCAGAGCACCTGCGGGAAGCCGCACCTGCACCACACCGCCTGGGTGAGCTCTCATGCACATGCCCCCAGCTCCTGGGACCTAGTGCATTGGCATCTCCCCCACACCCACTCACCCCCCCCTCCCCACATACACCCCATACCCACTCCACAAACAGCCATGCCCCCCTAACACACACACTCGCCTCCATACCTCCCCTACCCCCCA
>NW_017729024.1:179906859-179934423 GCF_001723915.1 Gavialis gangeticus | reverse complement strand
AGGTCCAGCAAGGCATCTCCCCTGGTGGGGCTGTGCACCTCCTGGGTTAGATGGAGGTCCTGTACTCTGTCTAAGAACCTACGTGAGCAGTCAGACCTGGCTGACCACTCTTCCCAGCAGATGTCCAGGAAGTTCAGGTCCCCCATGACTACCACATCCTTAGCCTTCACTACCTCTGTGAGCTGACCCAAGAATTCCTGGTCAAGCTCTTCTCCCTGGTTGGGAGGTCTGTAGTAGACTCCCACCATTAAGTCTCTTTCCCCTCGACTGCCTTGTACTCTAACCCAAAGCACTTCAGAGTGCCCCTCCACTGACTCCTTGCTAATTGACGAGGATGTGTATTCCTCCTTGATATAGAGTGCCACGCCCCCCACCTCTCTTTCCTATCCTGTCCCTCCTGTACAGCCTATAGCCCTTGACATTCACCGCCCAGTCATGCATTGAGTCCCACCATGTTTCCATGATCCCCACTGTGTCAGGACAAAAATTATTTTTTGAATTAAAAGAAATATGTTATAATAGGTGTTTGATTTCTAATATAGGCTTTGTTTTTTATCTATAATTTGTTAAAATGATATCTTTTGAAACACTTTGTGTGCAGCCCTCAACAGCTGACCAAAACTTATTAAGTGGCCCACCAGCTGAAATAATTGCCCACCCTTGAGCTAGACTGTTCTCAGTGGTAGCAGATAACAGAATACAGAGCAATGGTTTCAAGTTGCAACAAGGGAAGTTTAGGTTAAGTATTAGGAAAGCTTTCTCACTAGGAGGGTAGTGAAGCACTGGAACAGGTTACCCAGAGAGGTTGTGCAATCTCTGTCCTTGGAGGTGTTTAAGGCCCGGCTGGACAGAGTCTTGACTGGGATGATCTAGTTGGGGCTGGTCCTGCTTTGAGCAGCAGGTTAGACTAGGTGACCTCCCGAGGTCCCTTCCAACCCTCATTTTCCATGATTCTGTGATTCTAAGTGCAGTTATATATTCATCTCTACCTGAAAGGGTCCTCTGTGTACCTTCTATCTTACTCAACCTTTTGGGCCTAAATTCTTGCCAGTGACTCTACAAGGAATGATGGGATATAATGATGGATAGCCGAACAGACCAGAATCTAAGGGCACTTTTACACGTGCTCTGCAGGTTGGGGGCCAGTGCTTTAATTAGAGCTGCTCCAAGAGCTGATGAAATGCTTTGGTTAGCTATGAGATAAATCACAGAAAATACAAGAGATTTGTCAACATATTCTCTATAGATCTTTAGTTATAATAGTTTGCTAAACAGACAATAGTAATGCTGTTCTATCCTCAGACCTCCCTCACTTCACATATTTCTTCAGTTTTGATTCTTTGGTTAAAAGTCAACCTAGTTTTAATAACTGATGTGGCCAGACTCCTACAAGAACCAGCCACAATCTGGCTATACACCTTTAAGCATAAGGTATATAGGTTTTGGTTTTTCTGAGAAACTCAGTTAACCAACTCTTTGAGGTTGAATGATACCAGGAAGCATGAACAAAAACATCCGGAGGATGAGAATTCAGTTTTGAGTCCCAGAAAAGACAGAATGTGAGGAAACGAAGGAGCAAAAATAATTGGTGAAAAATAATTTTTAGTAAAAGAAAAACTGGAAATAGGTGATCATTGTGTGGTTTCCCAGAAGAGATTTTTCCCCTAAATGTGATGTTTAAAAAAATAAAATACATGTTTTAAAAAAAAGGAAAACAAATTGATCTCTTTGGGAATGAAAATGAGAATATTCAGAGCCAGACTCTACCAACCAGATTTCACTTTACAATGTCTTTTACTTTGGCTGGTATGAGATACTAATTGCAATATCCCAGTTGCTTAGTAGTTTAATTTTTAAGCCACTAGACCTGCGTGCAAAAGGTTGATTTTAAAACTATTAAAAATGAGAGGTGGAAGTTCTGTGTGGGACTTTGTGGCTGAATTTCCATGGGGAAGATCTGATATGTGGTGTGCCCTCCACCCCCTGCTGTTCCAGAACGTGCAATCCACACTTCCTACCTTAGACCCATCTCTGTTAAAAATGACTCTTTTACAAAAATCATTGTCCATCCCAAATTCCTGCCATCCAAGAATGACATCACATACTACATGTCTTAATTAAGCCTTATAACACACTTACAATACCAAGTAGTGAGGCTGTGTTAGAGACCAAGACAAGTTCTTGCTGCTTCCAACAGAGCTCCTAATTTCCACCCTAAGGATTTATCCAAGATGATAAACCGCACTGGAGTGCCACACGGGAGACCTACAACACCAAGGGCTGAGAAGAATTGTTGTCCAATTTCACTGAAAAAAGCAAATATGTTTGGGAAGATTTCTCAAGCAGCAGAGATCTGTCTACACTGGACTGCCAACAACCCCCTGCAGTTCAGTGCATTTGCTACACAAGAAATGTTGGACAGTTCGAGAGAATTAAGGGAAGACCTGTGCTTCTGCTATTGCCCTTTCTGGGTGAGAACAGAGTCGTGACCAGCTGGAGCTGCTCATGACCAATATAAAGGTGTCAGAGGCATTCCTTTATTCCTTCAAACTGGCAGTTGTGTGACTGAAGAAACCTAGCCTGAATATAACAGTTCTAGCTACATACCACCCACTGTCGAGCCTTCCCTTCCTGGGCAAGCTCAAACACGAGCTAGCCAAAGGCCAGCTGCAAAGCCAGTATCCTAGCCTTGATGCAATCTGGACTCAGACCAGGATGTAGGTTGCTAACAATATTAGTGGCCATGGATGATTTCTTTCTGTCAGTAAGGGAAGGAGAGCTATCTATCATTCCATTAACCCTATCTGCATATTTAGCACGGATGGTAAAATACTGCTGTTCTGTTTGGCAGGGGGTGAGAGGAATATCTTGGGGGAGGAAATAACCCTCTCATAACCTGTAGGTAAGAGGACAAATGTGAGTGAGACAACCTGCATTCTCCATGGTGCTCAAATGCCCAGGTCCAAGATGTCTCAAAGATGATGTGGGGATCTGTGATGTGGACCATGGTCAACCACTCCATCTCTCTGGCACAATAGAGCTTCCTGGCACTAGGGTAAAGTTTATTTGTACAGGAGACATTGTTCCCTTTGGTGGCTACTCCTAGCGTGTGGAATGAACTTGCACAGGAACTGATTGATGATTAGCAGAAATATCACTGCCTTTTGATCCAAATGCCAGGTGACCTGCCTCTCCACTGTGTTTACTTAAAAAACCTGCCACATTGCAACACTACACAGGCAGTATCCAGCTGGGGGAAAGGACAAGAGCATGAACAATGCTAATCATGTCACTCAGTGTGTTACTGGGAGATGCTCAGGTCCTATGGTAATGAGACTAGTACGAGAACCTACAAAGAATCGCCTGGCCTCAATAAACAGAAGATATAATTTTCTTTGTCTTTCTACCTTCTGAAATATGCTGAAGAGACCAAACTATTTTGTGGCCCTCCCCGGCCTCATGCCTGTGGGTGCTTCCCAACCTGCTGGGTTCTCTGCCTCCCACTGCACCACACATGGGTGCTTTCCTGCTCCATACTACACTGCGCGGGTGCCCTGCGCCCAGTGTCAGCATCCTACTGGGGACTCCTCTATTGCACTGTGTCATGAAGGCACCCTGAGATGCAGGCTCCCCAGGTGCACCAGGCTGTGCCCCACCACCCTACCCCACCTCCTGGGGTAGTGGTAGGAAGCAGAAGTTGGGGAAGGGAAGGGGAGCCAGGAGCAGCCGGCTGCTGCTGCCATCCCCCTTTTTGCTCCAGCTGCAACATGTCAGAGCCTGGGGAGGCTGCAAGTTTATCCCTCACAGGCCACTTTCAGACCACAGGCTGTCATTTGGAAAGTTCGGACCTAGAGCATCGATGCAAGGGTTATCAGCAACAGAAAGCATGCTTACGTTTCCTGTGTATATCTATTCCTACCAGTGGAGTTGGTACCTAGGCTAACAAGCTCCAAGTCCTTGTGCTTTTAGTGTCCAAAAGAGGATAAACCAATGCCTAAATATTTACATAAAGGACTGACGCAGTGCTTAGTGCATCAGTGCTCCTCACCTTTAGCAGCTCTGAACATCACACCTCGTAACTCTTGCGTGTTACCCACTCTCACGATTCAGTCATAAAATCTTGCAATATCTGGTGTGTTCTTTAAAATCCCAACGGCTGCTGGCCAGTGATTACAGAAGACTCTCAGCTGTCAGGTTTTTTTATTTAAATGTAAGTTTCCGGCCATTATGGTTGTAAAGATGAAACTGGAAACACAAAGCAATCATACCGCAAGCATTTCTACGTGGGAGGAAATAAGCAATCCAATGTTTATTACTATAAAAAATGTGATGATAGTTTTGGAGGCCTGACTCATGACTTCTGGACTCTTGGGGCTGCTTATCCCTTCCATCTGTTAGCAGTTTGTTTCTTCATGGCTTATTTAACTTTGAATATTAATATTATGTTAACCAAGAACCTAGACTTAATTTTTTTCCCCTATTTCTTAAGCTCTGTCCTTCACAGAAGGATGGTTGGCTCGGTTCAACTGCCGTCGCTTCACTTTCTCAATGTCTCTCCAAAGCTGCTAAGGTCAGCCGTGATATCTTATTCTCTTTTCTCCCCTTAGCTCCACCCAAATACACTGGATGGTTTTAGGGCCTTACCTGTTAAAGGACCCTACTTACAGAACTTCTTCCTGGGGAATATTTGCTGGACTTGCTCTCTGGATTTCTTCATGGCTAAGATTTTAAGCTTTGCTATCTAGATCAATTAATTTTGAGCTTTCTCTTTCCCACCACTCCCCCGCCCTCTTTTCACTTGCTCTTGCCTAAAGGTATTGCTTTTTTAGCCCCATTTTTTGTTTGGCAAAGGAAGTGGTTGTCTCTGCACTCTTGGGCCTATTTCCATGACTGTTTTAACTTATGGCATTAAGCACCTGGCTGCATCTGGATACGGGCAAAGTAAATTGGTGTGGCAGGATCTCCAAATACTCTGAGACATTGATATTGTAAGCTGTAGTCATAGTAGGTTAATAATTGAGTTTCCTCCATGAGATATCCCATGCTGCGGGGAGGGGTGGAGGACTAATCTGTGAGTACAACTTATTTTGTAATTGTCCTGTGGGCAATCACATGGATGTGCTATTGTTTCTTAAGCAGAGGATGTGGATAAACCTGTCAGCTCAGCTCCTCAATGGTTCATCTCTCCCAGCTTGCCAAATCTGTTCCCTGGATTTGTTCCAGTGATTTGTCTAGTCTAGTCTTAAATGGTGCAGATAACTGGATTCAAACCACGTCCTTTTCAAGACCGTTTGATGTAAAAGTTGTCATCATTCATGTATTTTCAGCCTCATCACTTCATGCATCACAATGAGTTTTACTTCCAGGCCCCAGGTACTCTGAGTAAATAGGAAAAAATGTGAAGCTTATTTGTTCAATTCTGTGGCTGATTTCTGAGTTTTTTCTTGTGGTGCCTGTCTGCCCCAACATGCCACCTGCCTCCTCTCCCCTATGCTCAAGTCCCCCTACTGCCTTTCCCTGACCACAACTTACCTTCCTGTTGCAGCTCCAGCCCTGCTCTGGCCCTAGGCAAGTAGTACACACTGGCTCTGGCCACCACACAGTGGTTGCAGCAACTAGACCTAGCCCAAGAGCCAGGGCTGGAGCTGCTACCACCACTGCTGCATGGTGGGGCAGAAGCTGGAGCCAGTGTGTGCAGCAGGGGCCAGGGGAGGGACAACATCTGGGGTCAAGGTCAGTCAGAGCTCAGTACCATCCCTAGACTCCTGGCAGCCCTGGGTGAACTTTTAGTATCAGGCCCCCTTTCGCCAGAGATAATGATAATAATAATCAGACAACAGAAAAAAAAATTACCATTTTCAGGCCCTCTTTCTGTCTGGGTCCTGGGCGACCGCCCAGTTCGCCCATGCCTGTGTCCAGGTCTGCCCCAGATGCAGCCATTGTCCCTGCCCCCTGTGAACGTCGCATGCCTCCCAGGGCTGGTGGGGCATGGCGATTGCCCGCAGGTGGCGGCAGCGGTGGTGGTGTGGCAGCAGCGAGCAGGGAGCTCCTACGGGTGGGCATGGCAGTGCTGGCTGTGAGGGGAGGGGGTGGTGAGCGGTGACCACCTGCAGGCATCCCTGGCAACATCAGTGATGGCCAGTCTCAGGGGGTGCACTCACACCTTCATGTATCCCCTATGCATTGCCAATGCCTGCCTCCTCCCCTGCCTGTACTTATATTCAAGACAAGGGCTTTTTTTGGATTTGAGTAAATATGGTAGTTTGTAGACATGAACTAACCCATACAATGGTTTCTGGCCGTGTTTACATGGCAAACTTAGATGCCCAGTATGCTGTGCTGCCCCAGGCAGGCAACACAGCACAGGAACTGCCAGGAGGGGTAACTTTATCATGTAAATATAGCCTGTGAGTGAAGCTTTTGCCTAGAAGTCAGCCCTGTAGCTTTCCATATTGCATGGAATAGTCTATATTGAATATTCATATTTAGTGGATGCAAGGGAAGCCAGAATAATATAAGAAATAGTGACAAAAATGGAAAGGTGGTTCAATTCTGTGTAGCAGCCTCCATCTATCTTAGGTATTTATAGGATCCCTGTCATCTTAGTATCTGGGTACTTCACAATCCCTAATCTTCACAGCACCTCTTTGAAACAGGAAAGTGCAACACGCCATTTTTTAGAGGGAAACTAAGGCACAAGAAGGATCTCAGGCTAGAGCAATGATTCCCAAGCTTTTTGGACTCAAGGCACCCCTCACTGGACTTGAGGCACCCTTCCATAACTTTTGTGAATTGAGTGCCACCCAATTTCAAAAACTAATTCATATATTACAGTGCTTCCGTCCTTGCAGAGGAGCCAGGCGTTGGTTGTAGGGAAGCTCCCAGACAAGGATAAGGATGAGCCTGCACTTACGTGCTTATTTTCTCACATCTCCAGGGACCCTTCAAAGGATCTGGCAGCACCCCAGGGTCTAGAAACTTGACCGAGGATACACAGTAAGTCTGTGGTACAACAGGGAGTTAAACAAAGATCTCCAAGCTGAAGGCTTGGCCATAAGCACTTGACTGTCCTTTCTTTTTCTTTGTCATTGCTATCCTTAAAATATGTTACCAAAGCATAGTTGTTAATCTTGGTTTCTTGGCTGCAATAAGTGGAATTATTAAATATCTGTCTGCTAAAGTTCCCCCTGTAGTTGCAGGGGGGATGCACTGCTTTCCTGTCCTACACTGTTGCTTAGTTTTGCTGTACACAGTTAAGCAGCTGCCTTATTTCACCCTCAGTTCAATGGGGGAGTGAACTGAACCCTGTGGTTAGCATGAATATTATATTTCAGCTTAGAATTGCTTTTGATCCTCATGGGATGTGAAGCACTACATACTAGTAAGAGAAGTGTGGTTCTTTACGCATGCTTTTTATTTTTCTTTTTGCAAACATAAAAATCGTCATTTTATCACAGAGAGAGAAATCATTTGAACCTTTTGGCACTGCTGCAAACTGACATACAGTCATCCTAACTCGTGCAATAAAGTGTACGTCAAGCCATGTATGGAATAGGTCAGTACGCTCCTAGGAACACTTCTGTGACACAAGAACACTCCCTGCTTCTTGGGTAAAAATGAGTTCTGCTTATTCAAGTCCAAGCAGGGATCTTAACTGTGTACCTGCAGGTGGAGATGAAGAAAAAAAAAGTTCGGAGTTGATTCATAACCTCACCAGCGAAATGCAGCCTTTCCAAACTTGCATGTGGGTTCCCAACATTGCAAAATCAAAGTTAGGGAATTCAAATTATGATATCATAATGGGAGGGGGTAATAAAACAATAGAAGGCTAGAATAACAAATTGTTTTCAGCGCTGGTTCAGCTCTGCATTGCTGGAGTTCAGACTGCTGCTTGAGACAAGCATTCTTTCTGGTATCAGAACAAAAGACCTTAACAGGCAAGGGGATTAAAAAAAGGAGGACTCAGTTAAGGAATTCTGATCTTGCAGTATGTGAACAGCCACAGTAGTCTTTGAAGCCTGTACAGTGTGTTGTACCACTGCACAATGAGAGTGGGGTGCATGGCAGTGAATATTATTCAGCTCTAAACAGCATTCTGACTCAACCTTGCCATAATGCAATGAAATAACAAATACCTTGGTCTTTTTAAACTGTCACTGTGTTACATGGAACAGTTTAAAAGGACTTGGTCAGATGTATGGACAGTTTTAAATATATATATTTGGAGGTTATTTTAGATCCTACACCTCCCTCTGAGTTTTCTTGTCACCGGTGGTTTCAAAAACACATTTTTCAGCGTCTTCCAATGCCTCTCTCTGCAAGATCCGTATAAAGAAGGGAATTGCTAGATTGTACAAAATGCTGACAAATCCAGAAAGTAAACCAACCGGAAACTCTTCTCTTTCAATTATTTTGGTCTTTGTTTTTACTTGAGGGGAAAAAGGGCAGGTTAAAGAATCTCAGAAGGATAGATTAAATATTCAGAAATTAGAAGGTAGGGCTTCAAGTTATTGTAAATAATATTGTATTATGTATAGCACTCACAAGAGAATTAAAAAAATACAAGTGAGATACTGCACATGTGGGACAAGACTTTCAAATGTAAGTAACGTGGTCTCTTGAAGAAGAAAATGTTGCATTTAAATATCCAAAGTTTTGCCATGTTTTATAAATAAACGAGATTGCCAGTATCCCTGTATTTTCCACACTTTTGTCCAGCCTGGTCTTAAATAGCTCAGGCAATAGGATTTAACCCCTTTGAAGATCTTTCAAGAGTGTAAATGATGCTGTCAATAATATATCTTCAGCATTACGGAGAGAGAATGTGAATGCCATCTCATGCAGATTTGTCTCCTTGGTCAGGTGGCTGATGCTCGGGAAGATTAAGTGTTTTTTTGCACCAGCCATACAAAGAGCCCATTGTGAATAAGGGATAAAAGTCATGAGGGGACTTAGGTAGCAGGATGTTTTTATGTGCCCTGCCAGCATGGAGAGAAAGAGTCCTGATTGGTCATGAAGGCTTTCTGCACAAAACGTGGGAAGAGTTAAGCACCCAAGAATGGTATTCACAGGAGGCAGGAAATCAAGCAGGGAGCTCAATAAGATAACCAATGGGAAAGGCCAAGAAGAGTGGAAGAGTTTAATCCTGCCCCTCAGAGGGAGCTGGACATCTCTCCCCATTTGAATTCACAGCTGTGAGCCCTGTGATGGACTTAGGCCATTTGCATTCTCAAGGGGACAGGAGTGTGCTTCATAGAGTCACCGAAAAGTAGGACTGGAAGAGGCCTGGGGGGTCATCTAGTCCAACCCCTGCTCAAGGCAAGATCGTCTCTGTCTAAACCCTGCCATCATGCTATTTAAGAAACTTCCAAGGATGGAGATCCTGGAACCTCTGGGGAATCTAGCGAGGTTCCTGTGCTTAACCATCCGCCCAGTGGAAAAGGTCTTCCTGTTCTCCAACCTAAATTTCTCATGCTGCCATTTAAGAACCTTACTCCTCATCCTGTCTGGTGCCTCCACCCCAGCCGTGCCAGTCTGTCCCCGTCCTCCGTATAACCAGCCTTCAGGTATTTGAAGACTGTTATCACAAGTGCCTCCTCAGATGTTTCTCTTCTTCAGACTAAATAATCCCAGTTCTTCCAACCTTCCCTTTCATGTCTCCTGAACTCTATGCATTTTTGTTGCTCTCTGCTGGATGCTTTCCAGCTTTCTTATGCCTTTCTTGAAGTGTGGTGCCCAACACTAGACACAGCTCTCCAGGTCAGGACTCTCCAGTGCTGAATAGAGTAGAAGAATCACTTCCTTTGACTTGCAGTTCTTTGACTGTTCTTAATATAACCATGTGTGCTCTTGGCTTTTTTTGCAAAAAATAGCATACTGCTGACTCCTACTTAGCTTGTGATCCACCATAAGCCCTAAGCCCTTTTCTACAGTACTCCAGCCGAGTCAGTTTTCCCAACTTTGTCTCTGAGCATTTGATGTAGGTGTTTGATTTCCCCCATTTGTATTTGAGCAGTGTAGGCTCTGCAGCTGGCTGGGGCGTAGTGTGCCTCAGCACGGGGGCTCCACATGCTCCAGCGTGGGGGCTTCACTAAGGTGCACAGAGACAGGGGAGCAGCCAGCAAAGGGCTGCCTGCTCCCCTGTCCCGAGCCACACTGTGAAAACTATGAAAACATGAAATATGTGCAGTGAATAAGTAGAAATGGTGACTACATACTACTGTATATTTTGTGTGCCCATATAAATTGTCTTGCTTGCAGAAGTTCTCATAAGACAGGGCTTCCACTGTCTGTTAGCATTTCAAAGCACCAGGTTTTCAAATCCCGGTCAGAGCAGATCTAGGCAATATCATGCCAAAAATGGCATGGGCAGTAGCATCTCATCTACATTTAATGCTTTCATGGTTGCTACCCCTGGTAGAAATAAATTAGTGGTGGCAGCCATGAAAAAAAATTAGGCTATGGCTATGTCAGTCTTCCTTTTAAATCAGTCCCACTGTTTTCTGTAGGCTGCCCACATTCATGGAATCCAATGTATTAGTGAATGTTTTAAAAAATACCTCTAAAATACCTCAGAAAACATGCAGCCATGACTTGCCATCATGTTTTTGGATGGCCCAGGTTTTTTTTTAACATATATTTTGCAGAAACTTAGGGGATTCTTTTTTTTTTTCAGTTTCTTTTTAATTTTTCACAAAAAAACCGGGGAAAAACTTTCCAGGAAAAAAAAATGATTTGGTAAAAGGGGTTTATAAAAGAATTGGAACCTGTTCTAATTAGTTACAAAAATGAGCAGAGGGGCTCACCTCAAGAGTTAGGCATTTCTCTGTAAAGTCCTACCTGGCTCTATATAGGACTGAGACTTGGTTTGGTACTGCAGCCACCTGCCTTTTTTTTCCTAACACACAAAGAATCTGGAATGCTGTTTTGTTTTATTTTTAAATCAAAGCAAGCCTTTTATGTCATCACAACATTGCTAACTCCACGTGATTTATCACCTTGTGACTGGCCATGGTCCTTTCTTTGAAGACCTGGTTCTTACATTTGTGAGAATCTTTGCTTCCATTTGATAAACAAATTGAGCTTTGAGCCCTCAAGGTTATGGAGAAAAGCTGAATGATGTGATTCAAGTGTAACCCTAGAACTTGAAAAACCAGATGTCTCAGAAAAGGAGTCTTTGGGTTTTTGTTTTTTTTACCTTACTGATTTTTCAGTCCTGGCTGCTAATTTTTGAATGCTTAGAGCTGGCAAAAGCATGATTGCCTGAATCAGATGGCTCAGGAGGGACACAGCGTCTCAGTGGAACATCTGAACCTAGACAAAAGCACATGCAGCTCTGCTCCTAGAGAGCATTGCTCAGGAAAACAACCAAGGCCACCAGCAGAGCCTCTCGCGTGATGGATCACACCACTCAGCAAATGTTGCAGTCTTTGCCTTGTTTTCTGTTGTTATGCAATCCAGCAGAGGAACTTGCCAAAAGCAGTAGCTGTGCCCAATCTGACCTGCATATACTTAGAAGAGCCTGCCTCCTTGTAAGACCCTTGAGTTTCTCTGTGTGGGATTTCGTGGGATCATAAAATGTAAAGGGGTTCCAGATGGTGCCGAATTTAAAATTTCAGGTGGGGGTGCCCTCTTCTCCCATGGCCAAGGCAGTGGTCACTTCAGTGCAGCTTCAACTCTCCTACTTACAGTTTTTTAAACCCTACACTGACAGTGAAGAAGCAGGGTCAGGGCTTGTGCCCTGTGTTATAGCTGTAGAATGGGTGAGCTAAGCTCAGTCTTTGGGTTTTACTGCATGCGCCCTACTTCTGAGCACATCAAGCAAGACTACATTTCAAATGTGTATTGTATGTGCTGTGTTGCAAGACTGACCAAAGAATTCTCTCTCTTGCTGCTATGATAGTAGGGAGCAGTGTTTCTCCAACTGAGGGTTGGAGAGGGCATGCAGGAAACATTTAGAGGTTAGGTATGAGGAATTAATGGGGAAGCAGAAGGGAAAGGGGGATGTATGTATAGACGACAAGGATGAGAGGGCAAAATCAAAGAACAATTCTTCTTGATTGTGGAAGAGACTGCAGCATGGTTGTAGTGACATAAAGTGTTATCTTTTTTGTTATACATGTTACAGCCATCATAAGAGTGTCCAGCAGCATGACACACTTTATGGGAATACACAACCCCCAAAATTTTGAGGACCACTGGCACAGAGCCTGCAAACAACTGGGACCTGCTGCCTGTATAGCTAGACTGCCACATCATAAATAAAAGTGATCACAATTTGCTGCCCTGTGTCCTGGTGAAGTATGACCCTCGGGCTCCTGTCAGTTTACCAGCACAGCCCTCCACGGAGTAGATCATATTTTCAAGTCTTGTGTTTCTTGATGTATGATTGAAGTTTTTTTTTAAGAAGCCTCATTTCAAAACAGCTTCTGTACCACCAAAAAGCAGGGAAACCTGTTGAGTGGCGCTGTCCAGGCACCAGGCTGATTGTTGTAAAGTAGGTGCTGTGCACTGAGCGGGCAATACCTTCTTTGCCAAGACGGAAGTCATTCTAATCATCACTCCATGTAATCCCCTTTTTAATGAATGAGCGTGTGGCCTGGAAACTTGCATGCTGTTAACTCAAGCATTACATAACTCTAAGCTTCAGCGTCTCTGTAAGATACAGAAGAGCAGCTTCCAGCCAGTGGCTCCTCCTGCTTGGTAGATTTGCACCTTATAGACTAACTAAATCAGAGATGCAAGCCTGACAGAGCTGCTGTGTGCAAGTTGTGGGAGTCCCGGCTTAGTGTACCAGCAGTGACAACGTGCAGGGCTTGCCAACAAGAATGTCCTGCCTCTTGATGGGGGGCAGGGAGCTCTGCTAATTAGCTGTGTCCATTCTGGTGTTTGGTGCAAGTTGGCAGACACCAGACCCTTCAAGTGGCTTGTTCTGTGAGGACAAAAACCAGGGGAAGTTAGGAGAAAGTTAAAATCTTTACCCCTTCTTTCTTGTACCTTTGCAACTATTGGATGATAAAAACAAAAGACGAACCTTTCTCCTTTTTCTACATTTGTATACCTGAGTTGATTCTCCTGTTGCAGGACTCAGGTACCTCCTGTTTGGCTTCTGCCTGCAACAGAGGAGTAGGGCTCATTCTTCATTCTACTTGGAGGCAATGCTTTAGAGGAGCTGCATTAGGCTGAGAGCCTCGGTGATTCATAGAAACTGCCATACTGGCGTAAAGCAGTGGTTTATCTAAGCCTTCATCCTGTCCAAGACAATAGCCAGTACCTGACCCCCTTCTCGGGAGGAGCCAAGAAATAATTCCCTAGCGTACAGAAATTATTTTCTCCTCTACTATCTCAGAAACACCAAATGTCATGAAAGAGTTTATACAGGAAAATCAGAGTCAGGCCACAAGTGGCTGTGTGGGGATGAGCCAGAATTATGTCATGGGGCTGGGAACAGGACTGTGCGGCTGAGCCGCCTTCTGAGGTTTTCGTGGAACGAGGAAGATTTTAACTCCTTTGAGCTGTTTTGAGCAGGCTGTTCCCTAGCCTTTGGACAATTATGTTATAGCACTTCTTTGTCAGATGAAAAATTTCTTGTTCTCATCCCCAAAGAGGCTTTTTTTCTAGGAAAATTGGAAGTCAATTTGAACAGTAATTTCTGAGGGTGAAAAAAAAGTATCTGGTCTGTCGGTCTAGTCCCCCCGTCTCAGTGTTCTAATTTAATTCTTCAAAAAATGCTCCCAGGTTCTTCACTCCACTTATATCAACTAAGGAAACCTGTTACATGTTTAATAGTATCAATAGCATTAATTAATGTATTACTGGCATTAAGTATTGCCCAGAGGCTTCAGTCAGAACCAGAGATTTACTTGTAAAGAACCTAGTATAATACACAAAGACACAGGCCCTGCCTCCTGAGGACCTTTCAGGTTTAGAAATATATATTGGTGTATATATAATACGCTGGATGTCACTAAAATACATGACTATACCATGAGAAAGTACTATTTCACTGTAAGTTAGACAAGTGTATCCTTGCTGTGACTCCACTGATGTCAGTGGTCTTATGTCTGGAGTGAAATCGGCCCTATTATTAGCTTCTGTGATACAAACATAATTTACTTTGGTGTCTGTGACCATTTCCTCCTCCATTGACCTATTGAACAATAGGTCAATATTGCTCAGTTCTTGGGTTTTTTAGGTCCAGTCCCCACTGAGAGCTGCTGGTGGCTGCTGGAACTCAGCCACAGTTCTTTGCACGTACGTACTGGTAGTGGTGTGGAGCCTCTGCAAGTATCTAGAGATTTTTGTCAGTAAATTAGAACTGGAAGCAATTGAAATATTTTATCTTTTTGGATAAAATTGATTGTGACATATCAGCATTGATACATCATATTTAGGAAATTAGCAATAAGCATTAACAGTGAGGGGAATTAACCGTGGAACGAACAGGAAGCAGTGGATTCTCCGTATCAGGACTGGACGCCTGCCTGGAAGTTATGCCTTAGTCAAACAAATTATTGGACCCTGTACAGAAGTAACTGGATGAAATCTTCCAGAGTCTCTCCCAAACTGTCTGTAGCTCAGTCTCTATTTGGATTTGATCCATTTTAGAAGCAAGAGCCACCCATGGAGATCTGATCCAGATCCAGACTTTCCCAGAGTTTTGGGGAGTTGTGATGTAGATATTTTGATTGCCTTTGAAATGGATGGAGCCCAACATAGGCATATAGTTGTGTGAGCATCTCTGGCAATAACAGCAATGAAAGAGAGACAGACTTACATTTCAGTGACTAGTCATTCACAACAGTTATTGAGAGACGTCTGCTAATGCATATGGGACACACACAAATGCTGAAGGAGTGAAAGCAGCAGGGAAAGAAAGGAGAAGAGCTGAGATCCCTGAATGATGTATTTCAAAATTAGGCCTTCCTTCAGGCAGCCTGCTGTGAAGATGACACCATTCTTCATGTAGTGCCTTTCATTAGACAGCACGCTAAATCTCCAGACCAGCGATGCAGAGATGCAGCCATCGTGGACTCCAGATTTGTTTTGTAAAGGCCAGAGCCCAACCCACTTCAATCTTGATTTTTCACTAACTATTTTTTTTTGTGACTGGGGAATCAAGTGATTCAAGGAAGTTCCACCCTTCCCCATTGTTTTCCAACCTCCATTGTTTTCACTTCCATTTCTGAAGAAATATAGAAGCCAAAACTGTCAGCATGACTGCTTTCGATTTCTTTTTCGGTAGAATAACAGAGGCTGAAATGGAGCTGCTCATGGTTCTTTTTTGTGTCGCTGTGTCACTCACTGAACAAAAGAAAATGATTGCTTCTCCTTCTTTCTTTTCTCAGATTTCCTCCCTTCTTCCTAGAATAAGCTGCATCATACAGTCCTTGTGAACCTTGAAGGGAAGACGTGATTTCTCATTTCTCTAAAAACCAAATCCTTTTCTGCTTATTCAAAAATGATGTAGGAAGGATGTAGTCAGTTTTAACAGCTACAATCACTGTTTTTAACAATAAAAAACATTTATAACAGCAATCAGTTTGTTTTAGCCGGGAACAGAACAATACGCTTCCATTCCATTGATTCTGCAGCTCCCAAACCTCTTCAGGCAAACAGCTTTTGTTCTTTTATCCAGGTTTTCCTGTGGAAACCAGGATTTTACTTCCATAAGCTGTTGGTCATCTGCTGAGAGATTCTGAGTGGTTGTTAGTCTCACCATTTCCTTCCTGTTGGTGTTTTTAATTACACAGTGCAAAGCCTCATCCTCAGGGTGCAGAGCTCAGAGGTGGCAGATCAAGCTCATAAGAAGTATGCACTATTGAGGGCATTCAAAATATACAACCTATTTTACCTGTGTATGTACTAGCACAGGTGCCCACTGTGGGACAGGAATATTGTCATGACATCTATGTCATGAAAATTGCAGATTAAATCCAAGATTGGAAACTAAGAACTGCCTTCCCAACTCTGTGTTCTGCCCATCGGTGCTGGCTAGTGTTAGTAGGGCTTTCCACCCAAGGAGACTGAGTACCCTGTAAAGAAACCATCCTCCTCAGACGTTTCATAAGCACATTATACACAGTAGGCATTATTGTATGCAAGGAAGATTATATAATCATAGACTCATAGAAAGCTAGGATTGGAAGGGACCTCAGGAGGTCATCTAGTTCAACCTTCTGCTCAAAGCAGGGCCATCTCCAACTAGATCATCTCAGCCAAAGTTTTGTCTAGCTGAGTTTTGAAAACCTCCAAAGATGGAGCTTTCTCCACCTCTCTGGGTAACCTGTTTCAGTATTTTACTACCCTCCTAGTGAGAAAATTATTTTTATTATCTAACCTAAACTTCCCTTGCTGCAACTTGAGCCCATTGCTCCTTGTTCTGTCATGTGCCACCACTGAGAACAGTCCAGCTCCATCCTCATTTGATCCTCCCTTCAGGTAGTTGAAGGCTGCTATTAAATCCCCTCTCAGTCTTCTCTTCTCTAGACTAAATAAGCCCAGTTCCCTCAGCCTGTCCTCACAAGTCATGTCCCCCAGCTCCTGAACCATTTTTCTTTTCCTCTGCTGGACTCTGTCCAATTTGCCCACAACCTTTCTTAGTGGGGGGCCCAAAACTGAACACTGGCCCTTAGCATAGACTTCCTCTGAAATAGGTGAAAAGATTTCAGACACAAGCTCCTAGATTAGCTCAGAAAGGTCATAAATCAAACTAGAGACTTTATTGCAATGCTAAAAAAGCCCCCTAACCTTACAATGACACACAGCATAGCCATCTACTCTTAATAACATAACTCAGCAGGAATTCACAACTAACTACTCTGACTTTTACAATGAGAAAAATTACTGGAAAAATACTAAATTTAGTTTTGAAGGAATACTCTGTTGTAAATAAACAAGCATCATCCCCTGCATAGGTGTGAAAGGATTGCTCAGAAGATCTTTCAAATTTCCAAATGCCAGACTGTCTGAGTCCTTATCCTATAGGTTTCTGTGCACCTGGTCACTGCCTAAGGGATTGAGGTCCACAGGAAAAATCCAGTCCATAATCTTTGCAGGTGGCTTCTGAAATTAAAGCTTCTGTGGTCCTGATGTTCCTGGAGCCATATGTGAATATGGAACCATCAGCATTTGCCAAATTCAGTGGCAGAGAAACTAATCTCACATCATACTAAGCTATGCATCAAGCAAAAGTCCTGGGAATGGAAGCAGACAATTGCTTAGAGAGCTGTATCTCTAGTAAAGGCAAATGATTCTGTGCACACATCACCATTGTTATATCCGTGAAAGCCAGACAAGATTTAAATGAGTAATAAAGTACCTAACTGGACTTTGACCTTATGCAGAATTCAGTCGGCTTGTGTGTGTGCATTTTCCCCTCCTTGGCCACATACTTCCCTTGAGTAGCTGCTGCTGTCTAAATGCTATAGGTCAGTCTGTCACAGTCTGCTGCCTTTTGGCTGAGTTCCACCTGACAGCTTTTTGCCTAAGCCTTTCAAACAGAATTGTTCCTCTGCATCATCTGTCTTGCTTGCTGTTGGACTGGAAGCAGCCAAAGCGGACCACAGGATTACATTGTTAAGGCTATAACGAGAATGGAGTAAGTTTGTACCATAGCCCATGGTATGTCATGAGTATGGATTTATCTCATTCCAGTTTTCTGCTCCCAGCACAATACTAGTCATGAGAAAAGGGCATTTGCTGCTTGAACAACCCCCACAGTTGACATTTAACAAAAGAGGTAAGTTCATTGATTAATTTGGGCTGGGAAAGCAATTGGATTAGCTGAGTGTCACACTTTTTTAGAGCAGGAATGCCTGGGAATACCAGCATATTCTATTATTTTGTCCAAAATGGAGAAACCTAGAAAGTTAATACCTTCTGGTATCTAAGGGCAGATTGTTGAAGTCATTATTCATGCAGCCGAATAATGGTATGAAAGATGAAAGAAAATGACACTTTTCACTTAATGCCAAATATCTGACATGCAAACTCAGGTAGGACGTCATACAATGGTTTCAAATCGCTTGAACAAACAGAAATGTTATCATCATCAAGTAGCACAATTGGACCAACAGTTTATACTTAGCACTCGTCCCTGGAGTTCTTCTGCTACTGAGTGGTAAAAATTGTACGAAGTTAGGCCTCTAAGCTTTCTGAAGGCTTATGTTTAAAACATGAACAAGGTTTCATAAATATTTGTAAAGGACTTAGTTGTGTTATTCAATGTCATTAAAATGTGCAGTGTTATGATAATAGCAAGAGATTCTCTCTGTCCAGAAGCTCTAAATGTCATCAGACCTCAAATCTGGTGCAGTCTAACTGGGATAGGAAGGCAGCTGCATTTTCACAGTAGTGAGGGTTGCATTTTAGTGGCAGTGTCTGTTCATCTGAATTCTGCTTTCAGTCATACCTATTCAATCTTGGGGTATTTTCAATATTATCTGTCCAATGTGGAGCTATTGCTAAAGAAGCAGCATTGTTCAGTAGGTAAGTGGGAGCCATGCTGTCTAGAATCTGTTCCTGTTACTGCCACTGATGTACTCTGTGGCTTTGGGTAAGCCACTAGATTTCTGGGTGCCTCAGTTTCTCTTCTTGCCTATTGTCTGATTTCCCCAGACTGTCTCTTACTATGTATATATACAGCATGTAGCAGAATTAGACCTCAATCTCCAGGGGCGTGTGGGCAGCAAATCACGGCTCTGCCCCAGGCACCTGATCTACTCACTGTCCTCTGCTCAGGCCCGATCCACACTACCTGCTGCAAAGGAAGCAGCAAGAAAGCCTCAAGTGGGGAAATTAGTAATCTGTCCATGGTAAAAACTTTTTCCTAACCATACTGCTTAAAGGTTTGCTTATGTCCTAAAGAATGAGGGTGCATGTCCTGTCTTAAATTCTGTTCTCTAAAAAAATCATTATATATTTAATTCTGCATAATCTCATTATCCAAATGAGTGTTAACTCCATTTTTTAAATTCTTCTAAGCATCCTCAGCATTGGTCCCTTAGGACTCAAGCTGTTTAGGTATGTTGTCATGAACCCCACCATGGGCCGGGGTGTTTGTGGAGTGTCATGTAGATTTTCTGGTATTCACTGATATGGTATGCGTGATCTCTTTGGAAAGTCAGTGTTATTCATTTATGTTGCTTTTATTACTGTTTGGATTATGTTATGCTGTATGTATATATCTTTATGATTAGGGGCCTACCTAAGTTGCAGCGAGACAAAGTGTTTTTTACAGCCTGCTCACATCACACAGAGCCAGCCTCACAGGTGTTTCACAGTGGCCCCACCCTCACCGCTGATTGGCGGAGGGCACCTTCACTCAGTCTGCATCACTACCACTTTTTTGGTTTTTGGTTGATTTTGTGGAGAAATTACAGCCAATGTTGGATTTCCTGGCAATTGTGGACAATGCTGCTTTTTGTGGTTTCCAAAAAACCTGTGAAACTATAATTTAGATAGGTCCCTGTGTATGGTTTTCGATATGGTTTAGTCAAGGAAAGGGAATGGGTGGAACTACTAAATCTCTCTTGTTTTTGTGATACTAGGGCAAGGACGATTACCACTCCCAATGGCAGACAGAAGGGGCCACTAGTAGAACGGCCACTCGAGTTACTGTCTGCTTGTAATGGGAAAAACAACTGCGCAAGAGTGAAGGCATCTGAGAGGAATGACCCATTAGCCAGAGGAATTCCAGGTATCCCAGGGAGAGAAATTTATGGTCTATCACAGCCCTCTGGGTCTTACTCTGCAGTACCGCGGCCTAGCTAGTTAGTCCCCAGCCTGTATTTGTGCATGCAATTATTTCATCCCAAGTGCAGGACTTTGTACTTGTCTTTGGTGAATTTCACGAGGACAAAGAATGTGGCTGACTGTAGACCGTTTCTCCAGTCCATTCAGGTCATTCTGGATCCTAGCCCTACTTTTTGGAGCATCTGCAACTCTACCCAACTTAGTGTCATCTGCAGATTTACTAAGTGTGCACTCGATCCCATCTTCCAAATCATTAATGAAATTATTATACAACATTAAAAGACCTAGAAAAGACCCCTGGGGAACCCCAGCTGATACCTCCTCCCAACTAACCATTGAGCCATTGATAACTGCTCATTGAGTACAATAATCCAACCAGTTATGGATCAACCTTACTGTACTTTTGTCTGGTATTTTCTTATCTTATTAATGAGAACAATTGTTAATGAAAATGTCATGGGAGACAGTTTTATAAGACTTGCTAAAATCAAGGTATGTCACATCCAATGCCAACTCATCATAGAAGGAAATCAGGTTAATCTGGCATGACTTGCCCTTGCTTAATCCATACTGGCTGTTCCTTTCATCCTGTTCTTCTCTATGAGTTTAACAGTGGATTCCTGGAGGACGTGCTGTATGATCTTTCCAGGTATAGCAGTCAGGCTGACTGATCCATAGTTCCCTGGATCCTCCTCCTTCCCTTTCTTAAAGGTGGGTACTAAGTTGCCCTTCTGGGACCTCACCTGACCTCTGTGAGTTCTCAGTGAGGATAGCTAATGGTTCTGAAATTACCACAGCCAATTCCTTCAGTACCCTAGCCCGCATCCAAACAAGCACAGATGTGTTGTATATGGCACCACATACCGCCCATTACATTGTTCTCCATGCTCCAGGGGAGCAGTGCGGAGGGTTTTTTGACCCCATATCCAGGGATCAAAAAAAACCCATGGAAAAAAAAAAGTGGAGTGGCACATGTGGCAGCAGCATGTGCCACCCAAAGCTGGAGCCTGGCTGGCTGAAGCCACACTCTGCTGCTGGCCAGGCTTCGTGCAGCAGGATCTCCACTGCTGCAACCCTGGAGGCACCCTGGTAAGGCTGTTGGGGCCAACCCAGTGCTGGCCCTAGCCTCCCCTACCCCACCTGGGGTAACTTGCCATGCGCCAGAGGGCGCATGGCACAAATATTCCTCAGGGACAACTAATAGCAGTACAAGGTGAGCCACTGCTAGCTGTTCCTGGGGAGCCAAATGTCCATGCGTATCTGGATGCAGCCCTAAGGTACATCTCATCCAGCCCTGCTGACTTGAAAGCATCAAGCTTCTCTGTAATCCCTAACCTGATCTACAACTCTAGGCTGTCTGTCTCCTTCACTATCTTTGCTGCCAACTGCACTTGTCATCTGGTGGCTACATCTGTTTGTGAAGAGTGAAGTAAAAAAGGCATGAAATACTTCAGCCTTCTCTGTATCATCCATAACTAGATTGCCTTCCACATTCTGTAAGGGAACCGTGGTTTCTCTATTGTTCATTATTTTACCGTGCATACATGCATCCTAAACTGGATTGCATTTGAGTGCCTCTTTTCCTATTAGCTATTAACAGTTTGAATGTTCTAGCTTGCAACTGTGCCATATTTGCAAATCTGGAGATAACAATTGTATGGAAGAGCAGTCGGAAAGCTGTGAAGGTTGCTTACTTCTAAGATGGTTGGACTGTTGTTACAGTGTTCATCACCCTTGATAACTTTTACAAGTTAAGTACTGTAAAAGTGGTATCAGCACACAACACTGGGGTCTTTTTAAAGAAGCCAGAATGGCCTTGAGGAACAGGGTCAAAAAATATACATGTTAGTACTGTTTATCTGTTAGCTCTGCCTCTGCTTCTGTCTGGCCCCATCTCAAAAGTAGCTAACATTTTTATAGCATTATCCCACAAGCAAAAATCATCCATGCAGGCACATCATATGTCTCAGCTCTAAATGGATGCGTTCTCGTTACTTATAATTTTACAAGACAGCACACATCAAGTACAATGACATGAACATGAATTACATTGGTTTCTTCCACTTGTCAAGTTGGGCATTGTCAAATGTTTTGCACTCTTTTGTAGAAATACTTGATTTATTTACATCACTACTAATTCTTGTCTTGACTTCTACCAAGTCTCCTGTACAGGTATAAACTTTTTTGCATAATACATTAATTACTGTTTCTGTGTGGGAAGCAGATACACTGTTACATCCCATTTCATAACCCTTGGAACAAGTTGGAATAGAAAGCAGCAGCCAAGAATAGGCCAGACCGACAGAAATGATGTTCCTGAGTTTTTCATTTCTCTTCAGTCACAAGAATCCATCCATTGCAAGCTCTATACACATCCCATTCTCATTTCCTCCAAGGGAAACTGAAGCTTACCATTTGGAAAGGACCCTGTGGTTGGGTGGTAGGCACTGTAAGTGTTATCTTTCTTGAGATTTGCACAATATATGTAGTATTGCTCCAGGTTTGGTCACAGCCCAAGCAAATGCAGCCAAATGATTGATGGGATCAACATAACTGTTAGTCAACTTTACAAACTATCCAGAGGGTACGCAGGCTTTGTGCAGAGGAGCTTTATGGCTCGTACATTTGAAAGTTTCAAGTAGTTTGAACTTGATTGTTTTTCCCCTGTTTTTTATTTACTCCCTCTTTCCCCTCACTCTCACATTTAATCCTCATTCGCTTTTTATAAACCTGCATGCTTTTAGCACCGTGTCTATTCCAGTACTTCTGCGTAGCTTCTCTCCCAAGGTGTGGCTTTAATCACCTCTCCCCCTGCTGTCCGGAGAAACAGCATTGTCAAGTATTAGAAGCAGATTCTCCCCTCTCCCGTGTGGGTCAGGTCCCAGGGAACTCATGCCTTCACTGAAAGCTACTCTCCACTGTGCCTGCTACACAAGGATCCTCTCCCTTGAGAAATCAGCATTAGCACTACATCTGGCAAGGAGAGGAGAACCCAGTAACCAGGAAACAATCAAGTAAAGGATACAACACCGTACAAATCTCTATTAAAGGCAAGACACAGAGGGAAAGCTTTACTGAAAAGAGGAAAATGAAGAGGAGAAGGAAAGTTTAAAGCTAACTAAGCATTAATAAACACCACTAATTAAACCCATCTCTTACCTCTTAAGTTTCTCAAACTTCTTTAAACCCTTCCTTCCTTCTCTGGAATTTCATCGTGGATGGTACGGTAAGGGTTGTGCGTACTTAGGTGAAATGTGGAAGCATTATAGCAGTGGCCCTGAGAGTAGTGGGAATTTAGTATGGGTTGCTTGGGTCACACTGCATGACTGTCTACCCACTTATAACAAAAATCTCTCTCTTTTTGTTCAGGTGCTCCTTTCCCAGATAGCTTACCACAGTAGTTGGTCAACCATAGTTTATCATTGGTGCAGTATAGGGTGGCCATCATAGAGAACACTCCGGTTTTCTGCTACTCTGTCCTCTATTGATATGAAACTCGATGCCTTTATTTTTCCAAGAGAAAAATAGAGGACATAAAGACGTCGGGTTTCATATCAATAGAGGACAGAGGACAACCGGACTGTCCTCTATGATGGTGTCTCAGGGCACTTCCGCGCCCCGCTCCTAGTGAGACTCGAACTTAGGGGGGGAGGTGTGTTGCAGGGCACTGAAGTGCCCTGCTCCTAGAAAGAAGGATAGGTGCCGGTTGCTGGGGTAACCACAGTTGGTCAGCTGACCAGAAGGGGGCAGGGCCTGGCCTATATAAACAGCCCAGGTTGAGGCCAAGCAGGCAGTTCCCTTCTGGCAGTTGAGGAAGTAGGAGCTCTGTTGAAGCAGGCAGAGTAGAGAAGCCCGATAGCCTGAGCAGCTTCCGTGGAAGGAGACCAGGTGGAGGAAGCCCTGGTAGGGATCTGGGAGGATAAAGGGCCTGATGGTTTAGAGTTTACGTTTAGCTAGGTGGCTTAGTTCTTGAGTTGTGGCCGATTGGCTTATGGTTTTGCTTTGTGGTTACACCGGAGGACCGGGTAAGGCTGTAGGGGTTGGAGGAGGCCTCATAGGAGCTCCCCAGTAGTGTGGGGGGGTTCCTGGCACTGGAAAGGGTGCCGCGTTTTGGGGTGTATCGACCCCGGCCCCAGTGTGGGCAGTACTGGGAGGGTAAAGCCCCAGTATGGGTGCAGGCGAGAAGCCCCAGTGGGGCGCAAGACCCGGAAAAGGGGTCTGGAGGCCAGGCACGGCTATGGCCACCTGAGCCTCGATTGAGGGGATCGTGAGGCAAGGCCCCAGTGCGGGTGGGGATTGCGGAGACAGGCCCCAGTGCAGGCGAGCATGGGGAAAAGGCCCCAGGGAGGGCGCACAAGCGAGGAGCCCCAGGTATGGGCTCGGCCTAGACAGGCCTGGGAGCGTCCGCGGGGAGCGCGGGCGACTGTAAGGAAAGAGAGGCCAGAGAGTGTCCACGAGGGCGCGGGCAACAGTACTTGACTAGACAATGTCCGGGACATCTGAGAGGCTTGGGGTGTGGTATTAGGGGTGGTAGGAGCCACGCGTAGCCCTTGAGGCGGGAGTGCCCAGGATCACCGTAGATGGAGCACAGGCCACAGTACGTCAGGGGTACCGTGCCAAGGAGGACAAAAGGCAGCCTCCCTTGATACTCATACCATCAAAGACGTGGTGGGCGAGAACGAGGGTGCATTGACACCGACTTGACACGGTAGGGGGGCGCTAGGGGAGTTCATGGCACCCTTACGTCCCGTCCTGTCACAGATGGCCACCCTAGTACAGTATGTGGTAGAGCTGTCTGTGTGGCAGACCCACATGTATCCTTTGATGATCCTGTGACATGCTGAGTAAGGGTCACCACTATAAAAGAAGTCACACACAGGCATCTTCCATGCCAGCACATTCCTCAAACCCTTTGGTGACCAGCTAATGGTGACAGGCATAGGACTGTGAGGTCTGGCAGTATTTTTCTGGAAGAGAATCATTCTCAACTGCAAGGGATTGCCAAAGATCATTGGTGCAGTGGAGGATGAATCTTAAATGGATGCACTGTTTTAGAGCATTAGGATAGGTCAGATTAGGGTGGCGGGGAAGTACAATGATGTTATTTATACTATATTGGAAAAGAAATGTTACTTTAGGAAACCTCAGCATAACTAAAAGAGAAGGAAGGAAGAATATGTTCCTTGTACAGTCCAATACCCCGGAAAAAATTTATTTCGGAAGCACCAGCTACAACATACATATATACTTTTTTATTACTTTGGTGTAACAATGGCATAGAGAGAGAGGTCCCAGCTAAGGGCAGGCCCCCATTACAGCAGAAGCTTTACAAACAAAGAGTAGGGAACAGTCTCAGCCCCATAGGTCTCAGCCCCAGAAGTCAATATCTGAATTGGCAACACAAAGCTATGGGTGGGAGAAAGGAAGCATTATCCTCTTCTCCCAGATGGAGAGCTGAGGCGGAAAATCTGAACTGATCTTCCCAAGATAACACAGAAAATCTGCAGCAGAGCTAGGAGTCAGACTCTCAGAATCACTTAGACAGTTGTTTAATCTCAAGGCCATCCTCCTGATTTGGTAAGGGCACCAGCTGTGGTGGATTGGTATCTGTCTCCACAAGTCTGTATCAAAGCATGCCTTTCACTTGACGTAGTACCTAAAATTTTTGATATATGTAACCTACATTTTGGATATGAACTATAACTTCCTCAACAAGTCAAGAGGTAGCTTGTTGTAATGTCTGGCTTGCAAATCATGGATGTGATTTTCTTCCAAAAAAAAGCACTCCACCCTTAGAACAGCAGCTTTGCTACAGGGAGCATTCAGGCCAAAGGAAACTGTTTTCTCTAGGAAGATTTGGAGACTTTAACTGTTTGACAGAGTCACATGGCAAAGGAGAGACAGCTTATTTTAGGTGAATATCTGCTTCAGTCCCCTTCTTCCACTGACCAAACATCTCAATGAAGTGGAAGAAAAAGAGCAGGGCATGGCAAGCCCATCCCGCTGATACACAGAGTAGGTCTTAAGAACTCTCAGAAGGGGTGAGGGCATATAGTTTTTTAAAGCTTTCAAGGAAATCAGAAAATCAGAGAATGAATTCGGTAGTCCCTGGTGTGGCCCTACCTTGCTCCAGCGGCTGTCCTGAGAATGTGGCCCATGTTTTTCCAATGGTCTGTGGAACCTTGGTAGCTTACGCTGAATAGGCTGACCACACAGCATGGGCTGCCCATCTTTTTTCCAAGTGAACTGTCTATAAATAGAAGCTAGAAATTCAAGAAGGACTTTCCTAGCAAGATTGCTTTAGGTCAGATGCTCTTGAGGTGGTACATGATAAAAGTGGCATTGGTGTGAGTGCAGTTCCACTGCTTTTCTGTGCCTAGGGTATTTGCAATCCCATGAGATATTCTCATGCAGCTCTATCCATTGACAACAGTAGATCTCCTCAAATATTCTCCCTCATCCAGTGTTATCAGGACTGGGTCCCTTGTTTAACCTTATGTAAGCTTTAGCTTGGAATCTGCCCTGGAATCTGACACTTAAAAGTGCCAGGCCTGCAACCTCTTATTGGGTGCCTCTCAGCCTCAACACCTTTTACATATGGGGCATTTAAACTTATCTTTATGGTGGATTCTGACCACGTAAGCAGCTCAGCTAGGATTACTTTGACACTGGCTGTAGCTTTGCAGAATTAATGAGAGATCTTTGTTTTAAAATTCTTTGCTATACTGCTCTCCGTACCACCCTTCCCCTTGTGGATGTTGGGCAACAGAAATAATATGCTTGAAACTACTGTACTCCAAAGTTGTGAGTTGAGAGCTGTCACTGTGTGCCATTCTCAAGGACTATTTCTTCTAGAGGTCAGCATGAAGAGAAATCTCTCATGACTTTTCTACGGTCTTTTAATATGTAGGTCTAGTTAGTAAAATGTAGAGAACTATCACTAGAATAGTTTCACAAGGCTACTGCTCTTTTTATCCAAAGCCTTTCAAATAATGTGGTGGATCTTAAAGGGCTGTTGCATCTTTTTAGTTATTTTGCAAAACCTGCAAGATTCTACCTTGTATTTTATTTGCTGACATTTGCATTTTATACTAACATTTTCTGGATGTCCCTGGATCCCTCAGGTATCTTTGCTAATAGACACATAGTTACTGTGAATTTTCAGTGCAGTTGCCCCAGGTAATCAAACCTTCAGTTGAGTGAATTTCCTTCCCATCCCAAAGAAACCACTGGCCTGGATAAGAAAGTGAGACAATCACACAATGGAGACAACTTGTAGTTGTGGATTATCATGAAAGGCTAGCTCAATCCATTCTAGTTTTTGTGGCTTGGTGGACAAAGCACAATGTTCATCCCTCTGTGTTTGCATCAACCCACATCTCTAGAGAGTCTGGGCAATCAACAGGATTTCTTAATAAGATGCCAGTAGGCACAGGCCTGATGCATATTTTGCATTGTGTTCAAATCTGATCAAATACATGAGTATCTTCTGGAACCTAATGGACGCTCTGTCAGGTTTTGTACTATTTGTTGGGCTCAGTGACATGCCAAAGGTCCTATACTGTCAAGAGATCAGCAGGGAGTAGAGCAGAGATTTCATAACTCAAGAGCTAAGTACAGACAGTCAAAAAGCCCAAAGCTGAATTGATTCAATCTTTGCAGGTTAGTCTAAGCTGCATAGATTAAACAGATAAGCAAGTGAACAGACATTCATTTTTTATTCTGGAAATGCAGCCACTTGCTTCAGTGACCTAGGCCAGAACCTAGGGGGTGCTATAGCATGCCTCCTTCCTTGGCTGGAGGAGACAG
>NW_017729024.1:179892587-179901859 GCF_001723915.1 Gavialis gangeticus | reverse complement strand
CTTGCTTCAGTGACCTAGGCCAGAACCTAGGGGGTGCTATAGCATGCCTCCTTCCTTGGCTGGAGGAGACAGCTTAGGCCAGCGCTATCCCACCCACCCTGCAAGGCGCGCACTCACAGTGCAAGTGCAAAGCATCCTGGGATGCTGGGAGACTCAGAGTTAATTTGAATCTGGAGGGGATCTGGGACAGAAGTTCAATAAATTGATTTAACCAAAATCAGTTCAGTTGATACTACATCCATCCAGGTTTATTTTAAACCAGTTTTGGCCATTTTGAAAGCAGTTTATGTGCACCGAACGTCTGTCGTGTTATGGATTTGAACCAGTTTCCGATCATATATACCAGTTTATGTGTAATTTCTGTCCCTAGCCCAAGTGTTATATAGTCTACAGGACCAGAACTCCCAGCTTAATAACAATAATAATGAAAAAATAATAAATCAATTACATGCCAGATCCCCGGCATATCTCCCAGTTTATTCTTTGAACTCAGTCTCCAGTAATGTTATAAAACAGCATTGCACTGGCAATGTAGTGTGGGGAACTTGGCACAAACAGCAATCTATATTGCTGTGGGGAAAAGAAATGCTGCTAAAGCTATTCAAGGTAAATTAGTGGGATTATAAAAACAGATTTAGCTTCTTTATAATAAAAAGCTTTTTTTAATGAAAGTTAAAAGCTGGGTTAGTGGGGGGCAAGCAAACCTGAAAATGAAGCAGGAATTTTTAAAATTATGTCTATATATAAGGCAGTTGTAGAAACATACCTCTTATGTGACTTGGCTCAGAACAGAAAGTATCCAGGAATACAATAGCAAATGAAAGGGCTGATGGAATAATCTGAGAGACTCCATCTTTCAAGGTAGAGCAGGCAGATATCAGAAATCGATACTTCTCATTTTACAAACATGCATAGACATATGCCCTTTTAGCGAGACAGTAAATTAGTCCTGGAAATCATCCCTGTCCCTCACATTCAACAATTGTTCACTCTCTGCGGGCCGGTTCCACAGCTGGTAGAGATCCATTGGATGCATGCTAATTTACGCCAGTTGACAGTCTGGCCAATAGTGTATAAACAGACACTGATTTCAGGGGAGTTCTGCTGATGTGCAACAACTGAGAGCCTAGTCCTACCTATGCAAAGGGGATAGATTTACAAAGGGATTGATAGTATCTTAATATGATAATGGTGAATTAATCTTTCACCATTAATTCACAAGTTTAAATACAGCCCTGGTTGCCAGCTGTCTTTTTGTGGAAACAAAATTATTTTAAATAGTATTGTTTCATGATGCATTAAAGCTACTAATCCTATTGTAGCTGCTTCTATTGTATGCAGACTTCTTGGCGTAGATTATTCTTGATGACTATTATCTGTCTGTCTAAATCATTTCAGAAGTGCCTCTTATTATGAGCTTAAGCTTTCACAGTACTCAGACCAGTTCCTAAAGACAGTTAACACCTTAAATATCTTTGAGGAATTGGCCCTCAGTGCCTTCTGATGCCTGCTTGCTTCCTTTCAAGAGTGGCTGCTCATCTTAGAAAGCTGGCTGGATGTGCAGGATGCGTGCCTGTGCTTCATGGTCCTGTCTCTGCGCAGTTGCCAAACTCAAGTCCAACAAGCTTGCTATGGTTACTGCGTGTCCCTGAAGGCCTGTGGAGTTATGCATACACTTCCTCCCCATTGGGAAGGCTTGGATGGCTTTTGTTGTTCACAGTGTAGGATACGAATGAACTACAACAGTTTAACTGGGCAGAGTGACAGGATAACTTGGAAGCCAAGAAGTTACATTTTTATAAGTTTATTTTTTAAGCATAGACAGCAAACAGACATGGAAACAGACATCACCTTTGTGCCACTGTAAATACGTAATGGTGACATAAAGGCCAAGCAAATAGATGTCCATGCCCCTTGTTGCACCACAGGTGCCCAAAATTTGTGGCTGCAACAAGATGGTGTTGATTTGTGCCACGATATTGTGGTGGACGTCTGTTTGCTTCGGGTGGGAGAGTTAGGGCAGTCTGGAGATCCTTGGGGTGCATCTCTGTGGGCACATCTACATGAGACGCTACATCAGTGTAGCTTGTCGCTACAGCAACAGAGCATTGGCAGGCACAAATCGTGGTGCCATTGCTACTGCTCATTAGGGTCAGACATGACCCGTGCACTGCCAGAGCTGTGCAGTAACAGCATTTACTGTGCAGTCCAGCACACGTGTAGATGCGCCCAGTAAGTGGGGAAAGCTGGACAGGTGTTTCCAGGGCTTGAGGGGCCTGATCCAGCTTGAGAATCCCTGGGGCGTGCAGGACTAGGTCCCTCCAGCGCCGGGGGAACACATTGCCCTTTTTCCTGCCTATTGACGCTGAGGGACAACAGGAGAAATGTGTTTCACCTAATGAAGTGGATCAGCTAAGCCAGCACAGCTGACCTGCTTCATTTGGTGATGTCTACTTCTAGCCAGAAACAGCACAGACAAGGAGTGCGTCCTCAGGGTTTAGTGCCTCTTGAAGCACAGCAGAAATTATCCTTTCCAAGATAAAGGTGTTCGGCACAGCAAGAAATCAAGCTCCAATGCAGGTCCCATGCTTAAAAGCTAGATTGTAGCTTTACAAGGTCAGAAGTTTTACTCGTGATTTACAATCTTGGTGACGAGAAGAGAATCTTGCCTAAGACAAAGCAAGCTTTGTTTAGCCATTGTGTCCTGTGACAGACCTGTAAAAATGGTTCCCTGATTTGAACTGCCTCTGGGTTTTGGCACAGGAGGCCATGAGCCAGCCAGGCTTGGAAGCATTCTCTACAGGTTCTGTAGTTGGAGCACTTTGTCTTGAAAGCCTGCCGAGCCAAGACCTTGCCTGAAGTAATTAGCCCAGGCTGCTAATTACCCAGAAGCTTGCTCCTGTACTAAGTTAACTGGAAAAGTACAAGAAAGTATTTCATGCTGTTCCTGGGCACGCATAGCACTTGTGTTCCCCTGGGGAAAAGCATGCAGCTAGTCATCCTTCTACGTGACTCTTCTAAGACTCAGCATCCCTGAATACAGACTATTTTAAAACCTTAAAGTCCCAGCTACTGAGGCTGGTGGCTTATTAGGGGCTAATCAGATTTGCTCCTTAGTCTTGAGTAATGATGCTATGCAGCTGTGCCACTTCTTTTCTGCTCTGCTTGTGATTCTTCAGACTCAGCAACTGGTAGGAAGTGTTTGGCAGGGTGATATCAGGTCTGCGTGGGGTCTCCACTAAGGAGTGGAAAGGGCTCTGATTCAGTGGAGTGAGGTCTGAGCAGAGGAAGATTGGCTAGGATGACTGGGATCTGAGCTTGCCATGGGATTTTAAAGAGACTGGGGATGTTACTGGAGCTGTGTGTTAGTCACACCAGCACCTCACACCGCAACAAGGTGAAGGAAAGACAACAAGAAAACAGACTGAAGTGTGAAAGGAGAAGAGTGGAGCCCAGTACAGCAGCTGCAGAGAACAAATAGCTTTTCTCTGACCACCATCTTTGCCACAGTCCTGGATCTTCAATTCTGAAGGGGACAAAGTTGGGGGATAGGAAGAGGGGTCTTTTCTCTTTCCATTTCTCCCCAGAAAGCTCTTTCCCAACACTTCTCATGGGTGTCCCAGAGTTGTGCTCCTTGGCAAGCCGTGTAGGGCAGGAGCTGGAGGTGAAGAAGTGCATGCGTATGGCAGGGAAATTGCTGTTCTGGTGCAGCATTGCCATTACCAAGTCATTAACTTGAAGCCTAGAAACATGGGGCTGGAAGGCACCCTTTGAGGTCATCTAGTCCAGCCCCCTGCCTGAAGCAGGATGAGCTCTATCCAAACCATCCCGTACAAATCTCTGTCTAACCCATTACTAAAACTACACAGCCACAAGGCATAGCACCCTAAACTTCCACTGATAAAATGGGAACAATGGCAGCCATCAAGGTAAAACCCTGTCATGGTTTTGTAATGCAGGCAGACCCTTTGGTCAGTGGAGCCATCACAGCTTAATGCCCTCACACCAAAGATATGGGGAGCACTGTAGATGCAGTTTCAGCTGCCTTGTTTTATGTGAATTCCTCGCATAACTTCAGTGCAGAGTTGTTCAACACTTAATGTTCACTTGTGCCACCTGGATAGCTTAATAACTCAGTTTGTGTGATCCTGCCTAATACCTGCCATGGCTGTTTGAAATCAAAGAGAACAAAGGCCCATTTTGCACAGTGTTGATTGATCAGATTTACTTGGTAGCCTAGTGCTGTGATAATGTAAAAAGAGTATCTTTAATATACTTTCTCACCAAGCTTACATCAGTGCAAAATTGGGAAATCCCAACCCTGTTGTGTCTACACCTTATGAGGTTCTGAGGGATAATAGTCAGTACTGACCAGCATGCTCATCATCTGCAAAGGCACATGCACCTGCTTCACTTCTTGCGTTGGGAGTCGGGCCACTAATGTAAGTGCAGTATTTGTCATGTATAAAGTAAATGCACACACAAGTTTGCAGGCTCAGGGCCTGAGTTAACATGGTGTTTCTAACTCTAGTCAGAAGAATAATGAAAAGTCTGATTTAGGCACCTCCTGGAAGATGCTGGGCAACCTCAGCTGCCATTTAAATGACTTGCCGTGTGGCACGTCACTGGAGTTAGTGAAAGGCTCCTGTTGACTTCAGTGCTAGTTGGAATTAATACTACAAACATACTGCTGAGCTCCTGTTATGTGTTTGGGGAGAGGAGGAGGTACAAAGATCATTTGCCAAAGTGTTTAATTCTGCTAAACGCTCACTGGGGTGGTTGGAAAAATAGATGGGTGGATCAGTAGGGAGAGAGATGCAGGGATGCATTCCCTCCCCTATTCCCGGCAGGAGCTGATCCTGCCAGGGCTGGGTTTACCCAGTCCCACTTCTCAAGCAGGCAGTCAGCCAGCGATGCCTGCCGTGTCAGAAGAGGCCCTGAAACCGTAGGAGCAAGATGACCCAGCATCTCTCCTTGAGCTGCGCAGGCAGCCAGCTAAGGGCCCAGTCCTGCTAGTCAGGCTGCCTGGCCCCTCCTTCCAAGCCAGTCATGCCTGTTGCATCTTGCTGGCCCCAATCCTGACCAGCCACCCCTCCTTTTCAAAATCCTAGATCTGCTTTTGGAAAGGTATGTCTGTCTTCACCAGAGCAGCTACGTTCCTTCTGTTTTCTATACTGCCCAAAGGATTTGTGTCCAGTCACTTGACTTTAGAAACAGTTACCACAGATATACTAGCGCTGGATGGCAGACAGTGTAGGACTTGTTGTCAGTGGTGGCAGATGACAGAACAAGGAGCAATGGGCTCAAGTTGCAGCAAGGGAAGTTTAGGTTGGATATTAGGAAAAATTTTCTCACTAGGAGGGTGGCGAAGCACTGGAAGTGGTTACCCAGAGAGGTGGTGAAAGCTCTGTCCTGGGAGGTTTTTAAGACCTGGCTGGACAGAGCTGTGGCTGGGATGGTCTAGTTGGGGCTGGTCCTGCTTTGAGCAGGGGGTTGGACTAGAAGTGACCTCCTGAGGTCCCTTCCAACCTTAATTTTTTTATGATTTTATGACTTGTGTCAGCCAATTAAAAATCTCTGGTCGTATTTAAAGCCCTTACAGCAGACAGTAATTCTTCCACTATCAACACTGCTCCTTCCATCAGCTGAGATGCTGCCTGCTGAACTCAGCAAATCTTTGTAGCCCTGAAAGGCATCTACTAATGTGGATCCTGTTTAAAAACACCCCTGAGCTACCCCTTCATCTGAAATTGTTGTTTGTATTGTGAGGCCTCCAGGATCAGAGCCCAGTTTGTTGCCTCAAAGAGTTTACAGGCGTAAGCTGTGACAGACAGGGAGAGGAGAACAAGCTAACAATAAAACAGTCGAGCTTAGTATATAAACTGCAACTGCAGCACAGCGACTGTCCAGCTGTTGTCAAGTTTTTAACAGACACAGGAGGGAGGAAGTTTTAAGGGATCATATTCACTGCAGGGGGGATGTCTTGGGAGAAAATGCTAAGGTGTTTTCCGGAGAACAGGACTGGTGGGTAGTGGAAGCTGATGTCATTGACAGCACAGGAGGGGATTCATGGCTCGTTAGTGTGCTGTACTTGATAGTCAGTGGGGAATTAAAAGTTGTGAAGGGCCTTAATAGTCAAAATTTTATAGCTTTGTGTGTGTTTCTGTAGGCAAGGGGAATAACAAAGAAAATGTAAAAGAGAGAGATGGGATAATGAGAGCAAGATCATAAAAACAATCTGGGCAGCAGAGTGTTGAACTGTCTTGGTGAGTGGGGAACAGAATTGTGTGTGTCAAGGATTGAAAGCAGGAGGTGGCTGCAGTCAAGATATAAGATGATGAGGGTTTTAACTATACGGACTGGGAGGAAAGGCGTGGTCTTAAAAGACAATGCTGATTGACAGAAAGCAATGGAAGAGTAAGAGATTGGCTTTTGATAGCCATGTGCTGTGGAGGTTGTGATGTGAAGTAGCATAATCTTCCTATCCATTATATCCATCATAGCCATTCATAGCGACCTAGACAAATTGGAGGATTGGGCCAAAAGAAATCTCATGAGGTTCAACAAGGGCAAGTGTAAAGTCCTGCACGTAGGACAGAACAACCCCATGCACTGGGACAGGCCGGGGGCTGACCGGCTGGGCAGCAGCTCTGCAGAAAAGGACCTGGCGGTGACAGTGGACAATATGCTGAACATGAGCCAGAAGTGTGCCCTTGTCGCCAAGAAGGCTTAAGGCATACTGGGCTGCATTGGTGGGAGCATTGCGGGCAGATTGAGGGAAGTGATTATTCTGCTCTGTTCAGCACTGGTGAGGCCACATCTGGAGTACTGTGTTCAGTTTTGGGCCCCCCACTACAGAAAATATGTGGACTAATTGGAGAGAGTCCAACAGAAGCAACAAGAATGGTTAGAGGGCCAGGGAACATGACTACTAAGGAGAGGCTGAGGGAACTGGGCTTATTTAGTCTGGAGAGATCGAGACAGGGAGGGATTTACTAACAACCTTCAAGTACCTGGAAGGTGACAAAGAGGATGGAGCTTGACTGTTCTTGGTGGTGGCAAATGGCAGAAAAAGGATCAATGATCTCAAGTTGCAGCAAAGAAGGCTTCAGTTTGATATTAGGAAAAGCTCTCTAACTAGGAGGGTAGTAAAGCACTGGAACAGGCTACCTAGAGAGGTGGTGCACTCTCTATCCTTGGAGGTTTTTAAGGCCTGGCTTGACAAAGCCCTGGCTATAATGGTCTGGTTGGGGATGGTCCTGCTTTGAGCTGGGGCTGGACTAGATGACTCCTTGAGGTCCCTTCCAGCCCTAATTTTCTATGATTCTATTTGAACCCAACAACTTGGGTATAAACAGAAAAACAACACTGGAAGATCAATTCCTTTTGTCAATGGCATCAGGTATTTTTTTTAAACTGATAATTTAAGGGGACATGATCCACTTAAAGGTCACAAGTCTAAATTACTTTTACCCTCTACTTTTACTACAAGTCCCTTCTAAAATGATTACAAGTGAATGCAATTACAGACATTAGATAATCCTCTTATATTTTTCCCAATTTGTTTCTTTTGTGTGTTTGACAGCATTTCATATATCATTGCTTTTGCTGCCTCTCCTGCGCACTTGCTTAGTTTCCCCAGGTGTTTCTGTAGCCTCTCACTCAGGGCTGGCTTATGGGGACATTTTAACAAATAGCAAAATCTGACTATACAGCCACAAAAGTTGTTTGTGGAACACAGTAAGACCTAGAGGACCAGTGTAAAACCTGAAGCTTCTTTTGGCTCAGTTTTGAAAAACACACTAGAAATAAATTTCATGATGTCCCTTTAAGTAGCTTTTAGCTGAAGTATTCTATGCAGCCATCAGCACTTCTTTTGGATGTTTGCTTGGAGACAATGTGTAGCTTGAAATAGTAACCAAGAGTGGTGGGAGCATAAGACCGTACCAAAAAGTGGACTTAATCCTCTGATCGTATGCCTGGTAGGGTCCAATCCTGTAAAGTACTGAGTACACTACTCACTTTGTAACTTCCAGAGGGGGCTCAGAACCTGTTCCTTGTAGGGTCAGCACCTGGCAGAGTGAAGCCTTTAAGGTTTCATCTAACCCCCAGTGAGGTCTAGAGAAAGACATCCACTTGGGTCAAAGGGAATCCTTGTGTCCCAATCCAATAAAGACTTCTGTGCATGCTTAGCTTTAGGCACAGACATCGGTAGGACTGCTCGCCAGTGGATAGCACTACCCTTGTGCAGAATTGCATGGCCACCACCCTGGGATTCGAGACTGTTCACCATTTATCCCTTCAGCCAGTGAAAACTTTGTAGATACCACTGATCCCAAAAGGTGAAATGTTAGAACTTTCTGTGGTTTTGGTTTGATTTAGGAAAATATTATAGTGCATCAGCACTGACATTTGTTTTTCCTCAAGGATAATATTTGTGCCAAAACACTTGGAAGCGAAGCTGCAATGCTTCTCCCTCCCTTCTTTTCCACACCCTGATTCCATCCTTGATAATCAGTCCATTTTCTCCTCTTCATAGTCAGGCAGAGGAAAGCAGAAGTGAACAGAAGTGGTTTTCAGGTAACCGTTCAGCTGTCTGGATCCTTGTCTGGATGTATGGAAGCCCCTTGGAGGAAGAGAGGTGTGGACAGGAACTTTTGGGGGAGAGCGCATGCCTAATGGCTAACACAGAGGCAGGATGTCTGAGTTCCACTTCTGGCTCCGGCACTGAGTTTTTGGTAGCCAGACAATCTGCTTGCGCCTCCGGTTGGTTTTGTTGTTTTTAATGTTTTTCATGTGCGTGAAGGTTTTGGACTGCTTCCTCTCTCTGTCACAGAGCAGGGAATAGTGCTGCAGACTTTCCCCATCCTTCCCCACCAACGCCCCTGAACCTCGGCCTGGAAGTTCGGCCTTTCGTTGTGTTGGTCCTTGGCTTGTCGCTTGACATTTGTTTACGATGCAAGTTTGTGACTTACGTGATGGTAACTTTTGAGATGTGGCTTCCTATTGCCTGATGATAAATCAGAAGCTGGTGTTGCAGTTTACGCATCTGTAAACTAGAAATGAGCTGGATCTGTCTTAACAGATGATTCAAGTCATCTTAAAATAAAACACAGTTGGTTCCCGGAAATCTGTAAAGATGTGTGTCATCATCTACCTATCGTTAGAGGATCTGCGGGTACATTTAAAAAAAAAAAAAAAAAAAAAAAAAAAAAAAAAAAAAAGAAAAAAAAAAAAAAAGATCTCGCAAAAATTTTTATTTTTTTACAAAA
>NW_017729024.1:179877062-179892517 GCF_001723915.1 Gavialis gangeticus | reverse complement strand
AAAAAAAAAAAAAAAAAAGGAAGTTAAATAAGAGTGATCTCGCTATAATCTTCATATTTTCAGCTAAGCTATGTAGACCTCAGGAACAACTTTCCTTGGATATTTTGATAAGGCACATCTGTTTCCAGCCAAAAGTAAAGTATGTAGAGGCACACAAACATTTTAAGGAAAACTTAACCAGCTTTGTCTTTGGGTTCAGTCCAAGCGTTGTGTCACTTCCTATTTTATCTGAACCAGTTGGATTGTTCGTAATAACTAGAACAGCTGATTAGAGACGACCTGAAAAATATGACCAGGGATGACTTGACTTACTGGGGCCATCTTAGGCTAGTAACAAGAATGTTTTTCCTCCCCCCGCCCCTGCAGTTTGCATTCTGAAGAAATTCATTCAAAGGGCTTTGTGTACTGCGTCCTCTTCGTAACACTGCCCAGGAAAACACTAGAGCTGTGTGAAACTCTTGCAAATCACTGTAAAGCAGAAATGGCAGGGAGGCACAACAATATGTGGTGGTGTTTTGTTTTGTTTTTCATTAAAACCCTAGCAAGGGATCTGATCTGATTTAATCTGATCTGAATTTGGACTTCGGGTCAGACTGTTTTACCCATTCCTAGCCGCAATATGAAGTCTGCTGCATGGGTTTTAAGAAGTTGCCAGATCCTTTGTGCTTCTGCAGGGCTAGAAAAAGAGTTGCTTGAGAGCCAGTGAACCATATAATTTGTGCTGGAAAGGAGGCATTCTTGCAGGAGTGAAAATCACAACTGTCATTGCCATGTTGTCTCGGGAGCCATAACCCAGTTTCCTCAGATTGCTGCAATGTACTTCAGCGTGAAGTTGATGTTGGAAAATGATTGGAAGCTTTGCCTAATGGGGAATATGTCTTTGGACTTGTTTAGCCCTGAAAGTGTGCTACACCAGTTCTTCAGATGCTTGCTTCCAGTTTACCCACAAGCACAGTCAAGGTGTTGCTTTTTCATCTGTCAAGATCTTTGTGCTTTGGGAACTGTCTCCATGAGGAAGAAGTTGTCTCTTGCCTTGTGTAACCTCAGTGCCTGATGGACCTCAGATTCTCCCTGCAATATGAAGCTCTGCTAACAGTTTGAGGCTTAAAGAACTGTGCTGGCCACGTGTGGTTTTGCTGGAAAATTTCTGTGGCTGAGTTCAAATAAGTCTTCTCAGTTTGATTGTCACTGACTCTCTACAAAAAATGCGTGGCTGGATGAGCCTACTAAAAGCAAGCCCCTCTGTTTAAGGGGTTGCCATAATTGTTACCGCTGTCTACTTGTTTTAGCTTTATGCAGATGAGGTCAGCGTTGTTAAATAATAGGCATGTTTGGCAGAATGGATATTAGGGGTTACACAAGTGTCACTAGATGTAAAGAACCAAAGAAGTGGTGTCACGGCATTCGCAGCACGGAGGGCCCGTGGCACTTGTCTGCATCCTGACCCAAGAGACCAAATGCACTCACCTTGAGAGCACAGGGTGAAGCCCATAGATTATCTCAGGGTTTTTGTCTAAATGGGATGGTTGTGAAACAGCTTTTTCCAAGCAAACTCCAGAAAGCAGGGTTGTATTAATGAACATGTTTCCCTTTTGGACTGGATGAATATTTGGTGGCACCCAAAATGGCAGGCATTGGCTAGTCTTGCAGATTGCTTTGGGCTGCCACTGAACTGGTTGCAGAGAACAGGCCCCGCTTCCTTTTTTTTTTTAGTTTGACCTAGTACAAAAACCATGGCTAAGGAGTGGAGCAGTGTTCAGCTCAAGAGCCAGATCCCAAATTTTGGGGAGGAAGGAATTTTGGACTCAAGGTCCTAGATCTGTTGCTCTGTGGGGCTGAACAGCTGGGATGGAGGTCTCTGTGTGCATAAGTGAGTTGTAATGTGTTCTTCATCTCTCATCAAGATGTCTCCACTCTACTGTTTTGCTCTCAGTGAAATCAGTTGGGTGATAAAGTGTTCAGGAGGCCAGTACTAGGTCATGCTGTAAGGCATGACCCAATCCTAGGTCTGGAAAGCCAGGTCTACTCTAGAAGTTAAGAGCTCCACATGTCTGCTCTCCAACGGACAGGGCTGGACACAGGGCTTGAATTTGCTGAGTTCTCCAAATTTCCCTCCAGGCTTTAACTTATATTTATATATTGCTTATTCTGATATTCTAATAAATGTTGTCCAATTGGTTTTATTTATATGTATCTGTTTTACTGACACTTTTGTGACTGGACTGAACTGGATCTCCTGTGGACTTAGAAGGTGTTAATTAGATGGGGTTTATATTCCTGTGAAAGTTAGACTTCTGGAGGGGAGGATTCCTTATCTCCTTCGCTTTGCCATTGTGGAATGCTGTTCAACACTGTCCTGTTTCTTTTTCACCCTAGTTTATTCTTCACTAACAAAGCTGCTTTGTTTGTACAACTTATCTAAAAAACTTAATAAATATCTATTATAAAACCATATTCAATGCATCTGGTTACACTAGAGGCCACATCTGGAGTATTGTGATGAGTTTTTGCCCTCCCCTACAGAAAGGATGTAGACAAGCTGGAGAAAGTCTAGTGGAGGGCAACAGAAATGGTGAAGGGGGTTGGGAACATGACTTATGCAGACAGGCTGAGGGAAATGGACTTATTTAGTTTGCAGAAAAGAAGACTGAAGGGGGATTTGATAGCAACCTTTAATTACCTGACGGGGGGGGGTTTGAAAGAGCAGAGTTTCTCAACCTGTGGTATGCGTACCCCTGGGGGTACGTCAGACACAGGCAGGGAGTATGCGGGTACCCCAATACTCTCTTGCCCCTTCCTCCTCTCAAAACCATGGTAAAAAATTGGTGCAGTTTAAAAAATTAAATTCCCCAGTGATAATTCAGTGTGCCGTGCTTTGCGCGGCACTGGGTTCAGCCCTCCTAGCTTTGGCAACATCACCTCTAGCCCAGGTACGCATGTAAGTTGTGAACTCCTGGTGTAAAAGGTGGCAACCCTACCCACACCAGATCAGATATCTGTCATATCACGGCCTTATATACACAGCCCTTCTTCCAACATATGGCACACATTAGTCTGTAAATGTAAAATCCTCTGGAAAATTGAGTGTTGGGGTGAAATCATTCAAATTTTCAGAAGTTAGGCTTAGGCAGAACTTGCTACTCAAAAGGTTGAGAAACACTGAAAGAGGATGGAGCTGGACTGTTCTCAGTGGTGGCAGATAACAAAGCAAGGAGCACTGGTCTCAAGTTGCAGCAAGGGAAGGTTAGTTTGAATATTAGGAAAAACTCTCTCACTAGGAGGGTAATAAAGCCCTCGAACAAACTATCCAGAGAAGTTTCATAGTTTCTAGGGTCGGAAGGGACCTGAGCAGATCATCTAGTCCGACCCCCTCCCATGGCAGGAAAGACTACTGGGGTCAAACGACCCCAGTAAGGTGGTCATCCAACCGCCTCTTAAAAACCCCCAGGGTGGGAGCCTGCACCACCTCACTTGGAAGCTGGTTCCAGACCCTAGCCGCCCTGACCGTGAAGTAGCGCCTCCTGATATCCAACTTCCCTCCACCAGCTTGTGACCATTGTTCCTGGTCACTTCTTGCGGCGCTCAGGGGAACAGGGACTCCCCCAGCGCCTGCTGATCCCCCCTAACCAGTTTATAACAGGCCACAAGATCCCCCCTCAGCCTTCTCTTTTGAAGGCTGAACAGGTTCAGGTCCCGCAACCTTTCCTCATAGGACCTACCCTGCTGTCCCTTGATCATACGAGTGGCCCTCCTCTGGACCCTCTCGATGCTGTCCACATCCCTCTTAAAGTGCGGCGCCCAGAACTGGACGCAGTACTCCAGCTGCGGCCTGACCAGTGCCGCATAGAGGGGGAGGATCACCTCCTTGGACCTGCTCGAGATGCATCTGTGGATGCACGACAAGGTGCAGTTGGCCTTCCTAACCGCCTCCCCACATTGCCGACTCATGTTCATCTTGGAGTCAATAATGACTCCCAGATCCTTTTCCACCTCCGTGCTGACAAGAGGGGAGTTCCCCAGCCTGTATGTATGGTGCCGATTGTTCCTCCCCAGGTGCATCACCTTACACTTGTCTGTGTTAAACCCCATCCTGTTCTCCTCCACCCATCCTTGTAACCTGTCTAGGTCCAACTGTAGCCTGTTGCTCCCCTCTATTGTGCCCACATCCCCCCACATCTTAGTGTCATCAGCAAACTTGAACAGGGTGCTTTGCACCCCCTCATCCAAATCACTGATGAAGATGTTGAACAGGGCGGGCCCAAGGACCGAGCCCTGTGGGACCCCACTTCCCACGTCCTTCCAGGTCGAGAAGGACCCATCCACTACCACCCTCTGGGTGTGACTCTCTAACCAGTTGGCGACCCATTGGACTGTATGGGTGTCTACGCCACAGTCCCCCAGCTTCCTAATGAGAATGGGGTGAGAGACAGTTGTGGTATCTCCATTACTGGAGGTTTTTAAGACCCAGCTAAACAAAGCCTTGGCTGGGATGATCCGGTTGGGGACGGTCCTGCTTTGACTAGATGACCTCCTGAGGTCCCTCTCAACCCTAATTTTCTATGATTCCATAATTCTAGTCACCATTATAAGCTGAAGCTGTGATATAGGATTTTTGGATTACCTGAAGGCCTTGTGTTCTGTTTCATTGGTGCTCATTATTGGTTCAGCTGAACATGTTGATTGCTTCCTTTACTTCTCTGACCAAGCTGGCTGTCACATCTGCACAGGTTCATTCTGTGGTCACTCACAAACAGACTTTGGGGCTTTTCTGCTTGGCCTAGGCCTCTTGAAAATAGCAAAGACTAGTAACAGGCTACTCTAGAAGCCAAGAGCTCCATGTGTCTGCTTCCCCGCTGCCAAACCTTTTTATTTGCACTGGTGACTTCTGTAGTGCAGGTATGTTGTATTTGCAGAAGTCCTAAGGACAATGACAAACAAAATGCAGAGCAAATAGAATTTGGTGATGAAATACATGCGAGAATATTCTGATGATGTTCCCCATCAGGCCCCTGAGAAGGCCATTGTTGTTATATTACTCCTATTCTCACAATGGTTCCTCTCTGCACGATGTCTACACTGGCACAGGAGCTAACCCTTTAGAGAGCTCCCCCCACTGAATCACAGGTGGGGGACTTGCACTAGCACAAAGGTTTGCTGCCTAGTAAAGGAGGGGAACCAACCCCACTAAGTCAGTAAAGTATCTGCCTTTGCAGCACAGCTGCCTGCTGTTGCTCATCAGACATAGGGCATCGTTCCAAACCTGTGAAACTGCCAACAGACACAGATGTTTGGCAAGGGCTTGTGTCCACTTTCCCACCTCGTTGGGAGCTTTATGCCATTGGTAGAGGAGTGCAGCCATTGTGATGCCCATTCCTATATGTGACAGTGATGGGGGATCTTGCAAAGTTGAGCAAGTTAGTACAGGGGCGGCAGATTTCCAAGGCATGTTTAGGTGATGCAGTAGATGAGGTTGTTAACCCAGTGAGTGATCTGTCGGTCACCATGCTCCTCCTTAGAGAAGAAGGGAGCAACCAGATGGAATGATTGTGGGCTTCTCAGTTGGTTTGGCTTAGCTGCTAAAAATTAGCACTGGCCCGCTGGACTCAACCGTGGTCATTGTAGAGATTTTTTGGTATTAGAGTCATTTGTCTCTAGACAAATAACCACTCTCTCTGGACTGCCCGAGATTTAAATGGAGCATTTGGACACTTTGTTAACCCCTACTCCCACCTCCATTTGCAGGAGCAGAGCTTGGAGCTCACTCCAAACAAAGAAATTACCCAACAAAAGTATAAATTGAGTTGCTTGGTACTGTAAAGCTGTGCCCCAGGATGAGAGGTGGGGAAATCAGATTTCCAAACAGCCCATAACATAACTAGCTTCTTTCCTTCTCCTCCAACTAGAAGTTTTGTTAAAATTGTGTTTGTTGATGACCATGGCATGAAATACTAGCAGTATCACATGATACACCTTGCTTAGTAGTTAGACATGCACATACAGAAGTCATTTTTCTTTGCAGTTCTCTTTTCAAGAATTCACCCTTTTTGGCAAGGCTGGTTTGTTGAAGCTGAATGGAAGTCAACCTAAGATGCTGGAGTAACTGTACTAGCTTATAAAATTTTCACTCTTAAAAAAAGCAATAAAATATTTAAATTTACAGTTTAACCTAAATGTAGACACACCTACAATACAGGGAAACCTTAAGCTATAGACACCAAGATATAAAAGACTGTAGCTGGAGTCGAATACAGAGATCTTTACCTGCCTCCACTCAAAATTACCTTGTTATAAGTGGTTAGCATTCCCCTTTCTGCTGTTGCCCTCATTGTAAATCCTGTTCCTGATGAAGACAGTAAATTTAAGCCAATAACTTTAGAAGGAAAGGTACTTGACCCACACTGCACGAGTGGAAGATGCACTGTTTTGGGTGAATGAAACCTAAGACCAGATGGTCACGTTCCAAGGTAGTCTAGCTAATAAATGGCTCTACTCAGTTTCTACAAGACATCTTTATTTTTATGTTTAAGGTTTATAAAAACTCTTACTCAAAATGCAAAGGTCAAAGGTTTTGGGTTTTTTAACCATATATACATTCAAGAAATAAATAACATTCCAAGTCATATAAAAAACACAATCTACAAATAGGGCCTTGAGACCACTGTATAAATATGGTATGGTGACAAATCACAGTTACCAAAGGCTTTAATTAATGATGATTGTACATAACCAAGACCAATCACATTATTCTCCAAATGCATATGATGATTTCACTTTGGTTGGCACGGGATTATTAAAAACAGTTGTTGGCCCTTTAAAATGACCTGGTTGATGAAGGCCTTCTGAATTTACTGGATCAGGCAGCATTGGCATTGTGCTAAAGGCTGTGCATGTTAAAACCAAAGCAAAGCATAATCCTAAATGCATTAAAAACCCACCCTTCACCCTGCCTGTAACTACACCTCTGATTCAGCACAAAGTGCTATATCGAATCAAACAGCTGTGTGAGAATCTGACACTCGGATCAGTAACTTCGTGCTGAAATGGAGCCAGATTAGAGTCACTGATTAAGAAGAGCCTGAAAATGATTTCTGCAGGCAAATATTGTTACACGTGAAAAAATAAGCGTGTGTGCTGATACTACAGCTGCATTACAATTCCCTTCCTTCTAGAGGCGATTGTATCCTCTGAATATTATTGCTGAAAGGTTTGTTTGATACAGTTCAATCAACTGCCTTCCTATTATACAACAAATAGATGGGTAATTGTCATCTAAATCTTTCAGGACAATAGTGAATAAGCTCTGGATAGTCCTGATTTAGATAATTATATTCAGTAGAACAACCATCTTAGGAACACCTGTTAACAACATCACTGCTTATTTAGATTTGCTTTTGCTTCTTAAGACAGTGGTGAAATATTGGCCTCTTCACCATACTATGCGTTTGTAACAATATCAGGCAGACCTACAATAACTGGTTAATGGGAAAAGTGCTGAACAGCGTGTAGAGAAGATGGAGTTTATAGAAGAAAACACATTGTGGCTTAGTTTAAAAAAAAAAAAAACACAACCCAAAAAACAGACAAACAAAAAACAAACAGATTTAGACTTTCCGTTCTTCCACACGGTTTAGTGCAATTTTAGATCACATAGTACCTCCTATGCTATAGACACAGTGACATGTTTTCAATAGCTTAGTCTCAACTGTTTTGATGTTTAGTGAATTTCTCTCTTCAACCTCCAAGGCATATTGCTGTTGTCAAGGCACAGATGTCTCTAGAACTTGTCCACACTTCCAGTTAACAGAAGCCAAAGTGTGGGGGGGAGTGGTGATGCAGAGCATAAACACAGATCAAGAAATATATACATCATCAGGTTCATGCACATTAACCGGACTCCTTTAAGGAGGGAGAGTTTAGTCATTTTAATAAGTTACTCTAGGACAGCAACTGAATCCATCAGGATCACTCCTCCACTGCCTGCATCAGCTCTGAGACATGCTGTCCTCCATAGTGAGTTTTCTTAAGTGCTGCTGAGACAGACTGTGCGGGAGTGTGTCTTTTCACTACTGTAGCCTTCTCTATGCATTTTCATTTCATGTTTAGTCCTTACGTGCAAGTCTGCAGAGAAGCCTTCAGAGCAGATTCAAGGCTGACCTAAGGAAAGGAGCAGAAATATCTAGTGAACTGAAGAGCTGGAGCATTTTTGATCTTCTGCATTTGGAAAAAAAAAGTGTTAGTGGGACAGACCTGGACATATTGTGGACAAACCAGAGACTAGGAGCAGTTTAGCATTTGATCCTGCTTGGAAAGTGTCTAATAGTGTTCAGACAACTGGAAATTGTTGTGGAAACCTGAGTTTATACCAAGTGTAACGTGCACTTAGACTTACAGATGGCTGTCATGAAAGCCTGAATCCCTGGATTTGAGTCTGCAGTCTGTTGCGTTCAGGAATGGATTAATAGATTTGTATGCAGAAGGCTCTCCAGATATGGCAACATGGTAGTTCCTGCCCCACTGAACTGCAGAATGCTGTTTGCCGCACAGAAGTACCTATAAAGGGCCTGGTTCTTACATGGTTGCTTATGGAGTAAACTTATTTCACATGGAGAGTGATATATTCCAGCACCCAAAACAATTTCCAAGTATGATCCTTCACCCTTGGGAAGAATCAAGTTTACCAGTTTAATAATCTGTGGACATTACCACAGCCTCCACTCTACCTGCTGGGATAGCTATAGGTACTGTATTTCTTTCTACCACTATATGTTCCAATATAAAGTTTTCATGGGAAACCAGTTAGCCTTTCCCTAGAATTTTCATCTGTGAAACTGTAAATTGTCCTACTGTGAGTTTTACAATTTTTGCTAAACTTGGCATTTGATACCAAATCATGGCTCATTTGAAAGAAAAATGTTGCCACCCATTTGACAGTAACTGTGCAAGCAAGCTTTTCCACGGAGCTCTGTGGCAAAGCTCTGAAGTTTTAAACACTGCACACTGTTTGGTATCAAACAAACTCTGCTCTACCAGTCTGGACTTTAAGAGCAAATTGGATAGATGTTAGGCCTAAGTCTCTACTGGAGCTTCTTTGAAAAGCAGCTGAGTGATCAAAGATCCTTGTTACTAAACACCAGACTGAATGAAAGTGTCATATTTTGGGCACCAGCCCTAGTAGATTGAAAGGGTGCACTAGAATTAAGAGTACTAGATGTATGTGAGGGAGGGGAAGAAAGGAGGGTAGGGTGAGGAAGAGGGTGGCTTGGTTAGACGATCATATCGTATCTTCTAGCTTTAAACTCTTATTACTCTACTTTGTAGATTGCTGTAGGTCTGCAATCTATAGATGTAAGTTTACAATATGCTTTGTAAATTGCTGTATACATGTCTAGACAGGCCAATTATGTTTTTACAACATATCTTCAGTGTTTTAGGAATCTTGTGTTAACTGGAGGTGTTTATGGTGGACATTCCTATAATCTTGGGAAATATGGGATAATACCACATTATAAAAGACTGAGAAAAAAAAAACAAAAAAACCAACACCTGTTCAGTCAGAGGCACCAGACAGTAGGTTTTGAACAGCTGGTCTCTACCCTACCTTGGATGATTTTTTGTTTCCCATCCATCTCTACACTTCACAAACCAGAGCTCTTTGCCAGGAGAGATGTTTGTCTGATGAAGGTCCTCAGCACAGAAAGTAAGCCTGGAAGGAAAAACCAGAAGCCATGAACAGAGGTTATCTATATTTAGTAATGCAAGTTCCTTATATTTTTTGGAAAGTAATTATGAAAGACTCGTATAAAATCTCAGCTTTCTGAAAGAACAAACCATGTAAAGTCTAACAAGAGTGACCTCAGATTGGGGGTTAGGAATGAGTTCCTCCTCCACCTTAGCACCCAGTATCACCACTAGCACCAATACCACTGTGGCATTGATGTCAAAATGACAGCCTGTGCTGTAATCGGAGTCACTTCCATATGAAGAATGCTACTGCAGCAGAAATCTGACCGTCTTCCACCTGCTACTAGAGGACATTCAAGATAATCTTGTGCAGTGCTTTTAGCTTTTAAATATTGGGGGTAATTAAAAGACCAAGACCTTGGTATGCAGATCTCAGAGAACAGTGCCAAAACAATTAAAATTCTTCATAAGCAGTAAGATATTGCTCTGGTGCAGAGGGCTCTGAAGAGTCTGGGCAGGTTGTACAAGCATTTTGTAAACTGCATTTTATACTGCGAATTGCACACAATAGGTCTGGGTTTCTTGTATGGACAGAATAAAATAAAATCAGCAACATAACGGCATGATGGGGAGTGTGGTCACGTGTGCTCAGCATCTTTACAAGTTGAGGGTTACTGGAGTGCATTTGCTCTTCAATGAATCCTATATGAATCTCAACTAGTCCATAGTCCCCTGTTGCTTGAAGGACCAGTATGTTTAGTGCTACCATTATTTGCATTCCAAAGCTGGGTGTCAAGCTGTTAGTTAATCCAGTGTATTAACTCATTAAACCTCTGCAAACACTACAAAAATTGCCATGATTTTTGCCAAACTATGGTGCATTTGTTATTGGCCTTCTTTCAACAGAGGAACATTTGATGCTTTAACGGCCCTCTGCCCCATCCCCACTCATATTAGTGAAAGGGGAGACAATAGCAACACCTTTGTTAACAAAAAAACAAATTACACTGAACAGGACTGAGCAATATTCTTTTAAAGTTAGGCTTTCAGAGAAATTGCTGTTCTTCCAGCCAGCAGTGTCACCATATCAACCATTAAACTATACTAGAGTGTCAATGGACATATTCACTGCTTGTATAACTGGAGTTCCCCAGCTGGTCAATGTTTGGAGACTTTTTCTTGGTGTCCTCAATACATCTTGAATATCCCTTTGAACGAGGATTCAAACCCACCCCAGGTCATGAACACACTATAAAAGAATATCTTTCTACTTACTTCTGTTGAGTTTCCCCAGACTTCACACGTATACGTCTGATGTGCAGCTCCTTGGAGGAATTCTCAGGCTGGGACCAGTAACTCTTGAACTGTTTCCACAGACTATACCAGGAGTGAGATGACCCTTCCCACGTAAGCTTGATCTTTAAGAGGTCACCAATATCTTCCTCAGTATAGACCAGGAAAGTGTTTGTGGAATTCAGGCCAATTTGGTCGAGTCTGAAAGACAGGCAGAGAACTCAGCCTTGTTTCCTCATTGAGACTAAAAAGACGCTGTATTAGACAAGTGTGTTGAAAATTAAGAGCTTCACGGTGCATCAGGCATTCCACAAAGCTGCTTAACTCCAGGCTCTTGTTAGTTCCTGGTGTGAGTAAAGAAAGTGAACTCGGATCTCTGGTTTAGCAATGTTGCTATGAGGCATTGCACCTCAGGCTCTCCCCTGCCGTAGGTGATGAAAACTGGGTCTCAGATGTGGGTTGCAAGCCAGACCAAACCCATGCAGCTGCTCTACCTGGCCTGCGAGGCTACTGGCAAGCCATCAGAAGTTGGGTGTGACCTGCCACCAAATTCAAGGCCCCACTGGCCATGTCTGTTGGCAGTGATCTAAGATTGCTGCTGCCACCTGGAACCCTTTCTTCAAACCTCCTGCCACCACCGGACCCTCACCTCCAGACCTCTTGTTGCCACTGCCACCACAGCAGCTGCCCCCAGTGCCCCAAGTTGGATCTGGCCTACAGGGAGCCCCAAGGCAAGTTAGACACCCTGAACCAAGACAAGTTTGCTGGGCACTTGCTTCTTCTAAAGCAAAGATGTGTAATTCCAGAAGAGGAATGTTTTTGTGGGTCAGAATAGGGAAGGGAGTAAATTGCTCTTCACTTACATTTCCAGAGAGAGGGGTTCAGAGTCTCTGTTCGTGCCGTGAAGGGTAACCAAGAAGGTAGGCTCAGTTTCTCCTAAGTTTTTATAGCTGAAAACATGCATTTTCATCTGATAATGGTAAACTAGAGCGAGAGAGAGAGAGAAATACACTTTACAACCACATTTGCAAACAGAGGTATCCATCTATTCCATTACTAATATACCAGTTGCCAGAGACTAAATATTTTCCATATCAAAACAGCATTGATAGGTGGAGAAAGCATCAAATTAGTGACTGACTTAGCCGAAGATGAAACTCCAGGACTCGGTCATTTAGCTTGGAGGACTTCCTGAATCTTGTATTAAAATACCCCCACACCATTTTGTGTCTAGAATGCTCCTGTTTAAAAAGTGTTGCTCAGATACAGAGTCAGGGGTTACCCTTATGTTAATGTAAAGGGAGGAATAGTAATTTTCTTCCTTAACACAAAGAGGTGCTGCCTCACAACCTTGAAGTGGTTATTGGACCTGGATATTTGAATCAACGCAGATGTAGCCCTCCCAGTACTTTCATTTCTGCCAAACTGTCAGTGTCAGAATATTAACACTTAGCGGAAGATGGTCATCCCCACAGATCAGCACCGTCTTTCAAGTTAATCTCATTAGATAGGTACCTCTGAAAGGCATGCCAGCTCTGGTTTTTAAGTACATCTTGCTGTTCCTTTTATTCCTCATTTTCTTAGCGTTGTAGCCAATGCTGTTGCAGCGGTTCTTTCGGCAGCTCAGACAGATTCCCTTCTTGAAACGGCTGGAATTTGTGCACTGAAAAGCAAAACTCCGCTTATCTTGGTTCACAAGAGAGTCCACAAAGAGGTCCACAGATCGTTCGTGTTCACATTTCACAACGTCCCCAATACCTAGATAAAAAGGAGAAGGTTGTGGTTTTAAGGAACAGTTCAGCCATTTGCCACCCCAACAGATACTTCAGTGAGCTAGTCCATTTCCTGTTCAAAATAAACTGATTTTGGCCAAAAACCAGCTACATTTTTCAAATAAGCATAGTTCAAGACAGTAATACAAGACATTTGGACAAAACAGTCTGTCACTTTAAAAATCGTTTTGCTATAAAGAGGCAGACAAAATGTTTTCAGAGCCAGCAAAATATGGCATTGATTAATGTCCTGGAGTAGAAAGTGGTCTGAGCTCATGAAGTTTTATAGTAAGTTTACTGGAAAATACTCTAGCCTCATCTCTTGGAGGCAAAGAGGCATTGAAAAGAAACTCCTATTAGGCAGCAGCTTTGTTGTTATACTATCGTCTGCCTTTGAGCAGATGGGGAACCCCCTTTGCAAGTCAGCTGGTGAGGAGTAGAGGTTGCTCTAACTAAACAGAGTATTTGTCAGAACTTACTCCCATACGCGATTGCTCCCAGAACATCACTTAATCCACAACCAGGCTGGAAATCGCCCCCATTGGGGTAGATATCAATGTGACCCACAGGCATCTGGATCCCAATGCTGACGCCCAGCGTTTCTCTCGTATATGTATGAAGGACATCCACAAAGTCCGCATCATCAGGGGAGAGGCGTCTGTAAGGTTCAACTCCTTCAAACATAGGGCCAGCTGGATCCAAGCCTGTTAAGGAGAACACAAGAGACACGAGATAAACACTTTGTTATGTACAACATTGGCAACGGCCAAAAGGTCTGCAACACTTTCCTAATAATAGTGATGCAACCAGTTCCTGTCCCAGAAAGCATACCTCTAGAGTAGACTTTCATAAAACTCATCATCACAATTAAGTCAAAGAATAATTAACCAAGGATGAATAGTACAAATAATGGAATGCATTAATACTTCAGGTCTGCCCTAATTATTTATGGACATATCTTCACAAATCCGCTGTGCTTTTAAATAATGCAACAAATAAATGATTTCAAGTGTAGCGAGTTAGACGTTTCAGTGCTCAGAGACCAACAGTCACATTGGCCATTGACATTAAAGGGGTGTGTTGGGCACACCAGAACATGCACCTTTATAAGAAAAAGAACCAGCTGTTCACGTTTAGCCAATTGTTCTCCAAAAGACTGAGATGAGGTGGTTTGGTATGACTCTAATTAACCACCCTTGGAGCATAAGTGTAAGTGTAAAGGACTTAGTGGGAGTTTGTTTTGAGCAGTACTCCTCAGAGACTGGGCCCTAGTTGCAGAGGAAGCCCCTTTTCTTTAGTAAAGAAAAGTCAGTCCAGATGAACATGTGCAGGCATAAGAGACCTAACTTCGCAACAAACTCAGTGGTATCAGAAGGGAGAGGAGTAGAAGTCAGTACTTAAACCATCTCCTCTGCCTCATACGAGTTCAGCAAGCAATTGGGAAGAAAGAATGGTAGGGGAAGGGAAAGTCAGTTAGTCTCTTCCAAGACTGAAGGATCCAGCATAACTAAAAAGTAAAGACATGCTAGTACCTTAAACACTAGGAAGTTTCCTTATGGTATTGAGCAGGGGTCAGCAGCCTTTTGCTGCTGTGGGCCGCAGCTTGCGATCCAGCTGTGGCTGCAAGCCAAAAATCCACCTCCCTCCCCTCTTCGCAGCAGCCAGCTGCCTGCACTCACTCTCACGGCAGATTCCCAATTCCTCTGTATTTAGGGAATTGCAGATGTGGTGAGCAGTAGGCTCTGCAGCTGAGGGGAGCACTACAGGGGAGATGCTCAGCACGATGTAGCTCTGTGCCCCTGATACCTTGTGTTGGAATGAACCATCCTGGGCTGGATTGGACCTAGTCACAGGTCAGATCTAGCCTGCAGGCCATATGTTACAGATCCTTGGTATGAGAACCAGAGAGAAATAGCTAGCTGGTTCTTTAAGACTAGTAGCTAAAGATGAGTGAAAACGTGGCTATCTGGACCATCCAAAATTTTGAAAACAAATCCCCACTACCTGTTCCCATTTGGCCCTTATGTCCCCAAATAGAGGAACTGACTTTTGGAGATCACCGCATGTGATGATAAATTTCTAGTGCTTCCCATATTACACAGTAGTTTATTCAGACTGTAGCATTACCCACATGTACTGGTTTTATTGCTAGAATTTCTTATCCCCTCCTAAACAGATAAGGAAGGCACATGGTTGTAGCGTAGGCAACATACTCTTCTGAAGACAACCCTCCCCACCATGTTTCTAAACAATTCTTGCAAGGCTGGAAGATCCAAATCCTCTCGTATATAGAGGAGAGTTTTAGTAGGATACTGACCTACAAAACTAGTGGAACTGCGCTAGCAAGTAGGTTGCAGGGGACAGAGTAGGTGTCAAAAATGAAGGGTACAGTTTAATAACTGATGTGAGCCAAATGGGAAACAAGTTACTGTCACAGCCAAGTTAGCTTATATATGGGGACTATAGAGTAGGCATCTCTACCAAATAGAAATGTAAGATTTTGATAACAAGGGTATGAGAATAGGCCAGTGTTTAGCCAACACATATTGGGTCCTATAGGAGTTTGTGAAAACAGGTTTTTCCATTTCAAGAGAAAGTCTCATGACTAATATTAGAAGAATCCCACAGCAATAATATTTTGTAGAAGAAGGGGAAGAGATGCAATGTCAGTTTAGTATCCAAAATGTAAAAAAAAAAAAAAAAAAAAAA
>NW_017729024.1:179871794-179872062 GCF_001723915.1 Gavialis gangeticus | reverse complement strand
GCTCTGGCACTTAAAAAAAAAAAAAGCCTCTACTCATAGTAGAAGCAAGGGCTGTGTGGGCTCTGGGGCCTCCTGGTAGAGCCCCCCAAGCAGCATGGGGCAGCAGAGCCCGGGCTGGGGCTGCTGGGGCTGTCACCCCACCCCGCTGTGTGGGCGGACTCCCAGTGACCCAGCCAAGTAGCTAAAACTGCAATGAGTGCTGGGGTGTTTCTTGTTTTTGCTCTTGGTAACACGTGGGGATTGGGAGGAGGAAATCTCTGCAACCTGA
>NW_017729024.1:179862644-179866794 GCF_001723915.1 Gavialis gangeticus | reverse complement strand
ATTTTTTGTATCTATCACCTGTAGGATGCTTTAATCATTTTAAATTTTAGATGAATTAACCCAGAAGAGGCTTTCTCTGCAGGGTACTGATATTTGATGAGATGCCCAAGTGCCAACAGAGGTTCTAGCATAATCTTACCTGTAATTCTGCCTATTGTCCCAGCTGCATAGTTACCAACATAGCCAGCAACATGGGCACCAAGACTGTACCCAATTAAGTGAACGTTTTCAAACTGAAGGTACTGTTTTTCCTGCAATTTGAAAAATGCTTAAATTAGCTGTGTTTTCAGAACAACTGGTACACGTCCTACCTAAGCAAAGGAACTTGAAGCTGCAAAATTCACATCTAGACATTCCTAGAATTAGAGACTTAATCCAAAAAATGCTTCTAGTCTTGCAGTGTTTAAGGCATTAGCAAAAGGATCCGGTAGTTTGTAGGTTATTTAGCCATCATTGTTCAACTCATCTAACCTCTTGTCACACTGAAGATAGCTTTTAAAAGGGCATATCTGCAATAGTGAATCCAAGCGTCAGGTCAAACCAACGTTTTGGGTGCCTATACGCAAGCAGCAAGGCTGCTTTGACACACTGTAATTACAGTACATCAGAGCAGGCTCTATTAATAGAATCTGCTGGAGCATCGTAATTACCGCACTCCAGCACCTCGTGCATCAACATCCCTGTGCTTAAAAATGGCGACAGGAGCACTTTAACTAAAGCTCATTCAATGAGCTTTCGTTAAAGCACCTCTGCCATTATTTTTAAGTGTGGGGACGCAGATACACAAGATGCTCTGGGTGCTTTAATTACAGCAGCTCTCAGAGCCTCTCTATTTAAAGTGCCTCCCCTCCCCAGCCCCACTACTGGAGCACGTGTATAAACGCCCTTTGTTTTCAACATCAGGCTTTAGTTCTGCTCAGCCCCGCGTGGCAGCGGTTCTTTCTGCCCTCACACTTCTGGCTGCCACTGCCAGTGTCTCCGCCACCACTGCCATACCCAGCCCTGCTGCCTGGGCATCTAAACCTGTCTGACCTGCACCCACTGCCAGGGGTGCCAGATGGAGTGGGTGGGCTGGTCTCCATGGAGATTGGCCCAGGACCTCCACAGGCAGGGCACACCTGGCTAGGAGGATGGGATGGGGCCACAGGTAGATGGGGAGGTAGTATCCAGGAGTGGGACAGGCAGACAGGATCACAGCACGGCGGGGGGTTGGGGCCAGGGGCAGGGCTGCGATCAGCTCCTGGCACATCTGAGACAGGCGCTGGTTCCCTGCAGAACCGGTGCGCATTGCAATGACGTGCAGGAAGCAGATCATGGCTCTGCCTCTGAGCCTGGCCCCAGCCCCATGGCATCACCACCCTGCAATCCCAATCCCAGCTCTGGCCCCACTGGTCCCACTCCTGGACACTGCCCTCCACCTGCCTGTGACCCCATTTCATCTGCCTAGCCGAATGTGCCCTGCCCAGTCTATCTGGTACCCCGGTAGTGAATACAAAACTGGACAGAATCAAGTGGCATCTTCCTGGCCACCCCCTTTTCCCCCGGGAAGTGTAAACAGCTGTGATGGGGGGCTGAGGCCAGGTCAGCACTCCATCCCCCTGGCTCTCAACAGCTCACCAAAAGACTCCTTAAGTGGCCCTCCAGCCCAAATAATTGCCCAGCCCTGTGATAAGGCATGTCTTCGGTAAACAGAGGTGCAACCGCATGCACCAGGCTGAACGTGCCATGTCTAGAATTACACTGATGTCTTCCATGCTCCTGACTGTTAGAACTGGTATACTCTGTACCCTTGTGCAGCTGTCACTTGTGGTGCCCTGCAGTAGTTTTACCTGTAACCAGTTGAGCAACTTTGCAGTTCTTTGTCCAACCACCTTTGTGTTGTTCACAGCATCTGTATAGAGTTGGTGGGCAAGTGCCAGCCAGTCTACCACCACCACATTAGCGTCCTTTTCTCTGTTGTGGAGGGCAGACACTAGGTTGCTCAGCCACTTCTCAAATATGCCACTCATCTATCAACAGAATTAAAATGTTAGTGCTTCCTGGTCACAGAAAGCCAGATGCACACAATCCACAAGGTTCATCTTGAACTTTAAAGTATACATACAAAACTTATTGCATGTAAGATCACCAGTAGATGCTACTTTCTTTCTGCATGTTGCCCTTGATGTAAGAAATGCAGGTTTCCAGACAGACTGTGGAAGAATATTGCTTTCTCACTTTCTAGAGTGAAAGGTGATAGGTTTTTGTTGAGTGCCTTTCTTCCCTCTTCTACCAGAAATTAAATAAGATGGATCACTTATTCAGCATGTGCAACTGCAGACAGACTAGATCAGTCTAGCAGTGCTGCAACTAGTTACTCAAGAAATGGAAGAGGAAGGCTTGGTAAAGTCAGCCAACCAAATTCAGCATGCTTTCTGCATTTCTTTACCAGTTGCAACAAGCAACAATAAATAGGAGCTGCTGCAGAGCTTAAATTACAGGATCTTTAAAATAATGTCTCCAGCGCCAAGTGGTGTCTTAAACTGAACACCTGATCACATTTCCATAGCTTCATTTAGAAAGTAGAGTTACTTTGGTCAGGTTCATATAGTACAAATATGAAGTGATGCTGAAAGATTGTGGCTAGACAACAGGATTTTCAAGAATTTAAGTCTTAGCAGCACTGTGTTACTACTTCCAACGATGCCTTCAAGCATCGATCCTAGGAGCCTGCAGAGCTCAGAACACGATGATTTCAGTGTCCCGTGTGCTTTTAGACAACGATGGAAACTCAAGCAGTGCATACAATTGAGCAGAATAAAGAAAATATTGCCTCAAGCTACATAGATGTCTCCATACTTACTGTCCACCCATGAATAATAAAGAAGGTTTTAGCTGTCGCATTGAATTTGCAGTCCTCCAGGCATTTTTCTTGGTCTACAGAGAGATAGCAGCTTTCATTCTCTGGAGATGCTGAAGAGAGAAGATTAAACTTCACTTGCAGTCTTTGAGAGTGTGCAGCCGTGGTGTCATCTGGTAACAGATCAAAGGATGGGCACATAATCAATTCCTCTTGGGTGTTATTCAGCCAAACAGGTGCAAGGCAGGATCCACAGTTTAACAGAGACAGCATTTTTAAGAGTGCAATTGCTTTGCATGTCAAGCAAGGCTGTGTGGGAGGGTTTGCGCTCATAATTTACCCTGAACCACCACACCTTCGGTTTATCACCTACGCACACTGCTGCTCCAGAAAGGAGCATTTTAAGCACCGCATGGCATAGCGTTGGAAAGAGCTGCCTAGAGAGGACGCCAAACTTCTCAGACAAGTCCTCGCCTCCACCCTGTACGAGCAATTCAAGTCAGACACCCCTTGGCTTGTCACGCATCCAGTAGAGCAGCATTTTCCAGCTCAGCAGCTGGCTTGCTGCTGTCAAAAGCCCAAAGCTTCATGCTGCACACTTCAAAAGCTTCGGGAAACAGATCTCCCCATACCCGCAAACTCTGCTGAACCCAGGGGATGCCTTAATAGGAGACTGGGACTTCAGCCACTTTGCTCCAACCAAAGCTCACGCAGAATCACAAGCGTTATCGCAGACCCTCTCCTTCACATTTTGGAAAGCTGCCCACTTGCTTCAGCGCACTACCCGGAGGAGCGGCAGGCATTATCTTCCTTTGAAATGTTACAGATTACAGAGGAGGGAAAGAGAGAGGAATCCTTTTGTGGGACAAGCTGCCAGGTGCAAGAGTAGCATGCCCTCATTACGGTTTTAGCTGCAGCAGGGTCGAGCAACGCGAGGTGGGTGCTGCCGATCACCAAGACGGTCGGACTTTTCCGGGGCTCAAACAACTCCAGAAAAGCTATATGCCCGCAGAAAGCGTTGGGCTCTTACTAGAGCAGCCCCTGGGGGGGAGCTCTGAGCGAGGGGCACAGGTCTCACCCTGATCCTGGCTGCAAGCCCTTGGCGCACCAGTGCCACTCCGCGGTTTTCAACCTTCCCCTTCGCTTGCACAGCCCTGGGGAGTTTCGCGCGGAGGCGCGGAGCGCTGCCAGTGGCAATCGCTTCTGGCGGATCGCTCGACACCCAGCCCCCTCCAGCAGCAAGTGCTTTTGGGGGCGGAGGACGGCGCAGGGACCCCCAGCCCGCCCCGCCGGCTCCCCCGGGAGCCCCCC
>NW_017729024.1:179861123-179862242 GCF_001723915.1 Gavialis gangeticus | reverse complement strand
CGGCCGCCACCCCGCGCTGCGCGCTGCGCCCAACGGCCGCAGCCGCCGCCGGCCCCGGCTTTAACGCGCGACATCACCTGACTGGCTCTGCCACGCCATTGGTCGCACCCCCCGTGACGCCACCGCCGCCGCCGCCGCCCTAAGTATGAATGGGTGCCCCGAGCCGCCCCGGCTCAGCTCCGGAGGGGCAGGGGCCACGTGGGTGCCCCGCCCCCGGCAGAAGCGGGGTCTGTCCTCCGAGCTCTGGGTCCCAAACCCCCTGGGCTGGCATCAGGGCATCTCTGCCATCCCAGGCCCCCGGTGGCATCTCCCTGCAGCCCGCCTTCCCTGGGTCCACCAAGGCAGGACACCAGCTTCCTAACGGCTCCGCGGGTCGGTTTTGCAGCCGCCGAGGTGCTGCGGCCTGACGCCCCCGTTAGGGAAGCGGGAGGCTGCTCCCCAGCTCGCTCCTGCGGCCACGTGGCTGCATGTAGGACGCCTGCCAAAAGATGCTGGAAACAGCCGAAGCCCCTGGGGGGGTGGAGGATGTTTGTCGGTCGGGCCATTTATGGTTCTGGACTGACTCTGGGATTTGGACTTGATTTGGTTTGGAACACGAAACATTTCTTTAAAAAAAAAGTCTTCCTGCAACACTCGGAGGATGGTGTGGGGTCTTTGCCCTTCCCAACAGCCTCTGCATCAGGGGAATTGGGGGGAAACCTTGGCCTTTCTGCAGTGCCCCCAAGGATGGCAAAATGGGGCTGGTGCTGTTCTTCCATGAGGACAGGGCAGGAAGGGGCAGCCCCATCAGGCTGTTCTCTATTGTAGGGGAAGCACTGGTAACCTGGGGAGTGTCTTGTGTTGTGCCAGGGTTGGCTGCTTAGTTTTGCTAAGAAATTAGACAGTGGATTTTTATAGGGTGGTTTGGATGGGGATGATCCTGCCTCAGGCAGAAGGTTGGCCTAGGTGACTTCTGGAAGTCCCTTCCCTTCCAGCCCTACTTCTCGACGAGTTGATGAAGAGCAGGGATTGGAGCTGTGTCAGTAGCTGGCAGCTAGAGTTGCTCCTGGAGCAGACATATAACCTGGATCCCACCACCAACTTTTTCATAGATTCATAGATTAAGGGTCGGAAGGGACC
>NW_017729024.1:179858477-179861112 GCF_001723915.1 Gavialis gangeticus | reverse complement strand
CTGCATCACCATGCCTGCAGAGGTGCGCCCGCCGCCTTACTGCCTGGAGGAGCCGCCCTGTGCAGCTACCTCGCGCCCGCCTTATGCAAACGCCGGCGCAAACGCCGGCACGCCCTTATAGAGCGCGCCTGTTTGCGCGCACTGTTCACGCGCGCTGCCCACGCGCGGCTCGGGAGCACGGCTCCCTGTCCGGTGAGCTAAGGCGTCGCCGAAGGGCTTCCCCTCCGGATCCGCCTCAGCTGTGCTGCGCTCTCTACCCCACTTACCTTAGGGGGAATCAGCTGTTGCTGCCCCCGCCGCTGGTCTCCTCCGCTGCTGCTGCTGCTGCTGCCGCCTCCGCTGAGGTAAGCAGGCACACGTGTGGGTGGCACACGTGCACCCTGCTCCCCTCACTCCTGCTCCCCAACTGACTTTTTTTGATGGTGCTGACAAACTCCTGGTGACCACTGAGCTGCTGGCATGCTGAGACGGCTGCCTGTTGAGCAAACCACTGTTTTCTCACTGTTCCCTCTAGCTTCCCCATCTCTCCGTATTGCTCTGTTGTCTCTAGTCTGATACTCAGATTGTAACCTCTTTGGGACAAGCACTGGTTTTTTGTTCTGTGTCTTTAGAGCTACAGGTGTAATGACACGGGCGGGCACCTGGGGCAGCTGCCATGCACAGGGCAGCTTCTGGTTGCCACTGCATCATCAGTCACAATTGCACAGCTGTGGCAGCAGCTGTTTTATTCCCCACCCCCAGCCTCCCGCCAAGTTAACACCCAGGACAGCTGCCCCTGTCACCCTGACCTAGTTATGCCACTGTTTTATGGTGCCCAGCACTGGGGTCCTTACCAGCCATGACCTCTCCATAAGCCTAATGGACTGGAGAAATGACTTCTCCCCATTGGAGCTGGTTGAAAAACATCAGACACAAAAACCAAAAGATTTAGCAGGGATGTACCAGTTTTTGTCAGGAAAGGTTTCCCAGCTCCTGGGTGGACTTTCTGGAGAGGACTCCACCCAAGGATAGCCAATAGGTCTCTGCTTGGGGCACTTACCTGGGACATAGGACACTGAGGTCTAAGTCCCTGGCCTAAATTGAACAGTTCCCTAACCACAGGGCCACTAGTCATTCTAGGGTTAGCCTCTCTTTTTTTCCATAAAAGCCTCCAGATGAGCCACTTCATGACAATACAGAAAATGTTGAGATGTTGAAAATTTCCCCAGGATGTGGAGGCTGATTCCTGTCCAGCCTAGCTGAGTCCTGTCATGGGTGGCTGGTGCAATAATTGACTTTTTCCAGTAACAAACCCAGCAGGCTGCAGAGCTCTTCCCAGAAAAAAGTTTAAAAATGGGGGAGGTTTCTCAGTAGGTGCATGTAAACAGGCAAAGGCGGTCGTTCTCATGCATGGAATAGTCTCCTTCATGCAGTTTGCCAAAGCAGTCCACACTCTGCACTTCAAGTCTTGCTTCTTGCTTCTTCTGCCAATAACCTGGACCAAGTGATGTAGACCGAGCTTCTAAGCAGCAGCTTTGCACTGAAGTGGTCTCCATTTTTATGCATCTGTTAATGGCGGGTTTTTTAGCGGGAGCAGCCCAAACCCACATTTGCTAATCTGTTATGATTTTAGATCGCACCTGTAATTTGATGGTGGACAAAATGGGTTATAGGTGACCAGCATTATGGCATCCCCACAGCCGTGCTGGGTAAGGTGCCTGCCTTGGTTTCTTAGTATATCAGATTCCACAATTCAAAGGTGAAACAGTAAAGATTTTATTAATACAACAACAACACGGGACTCATATGTGGTTGAGGGACAAACAGGAGCAACAAAATATTAAGTTAACACAATAGGGAGCAACAGGAGGACACAGGTTAATATAATACACTAATTACAATAATCAAGCTAAACAAGAGCCGTAACATCAATGTCACCAGACAGCAGCATGATGAGACTGCTCTTTACAAGCAGAGGCACAGAAGCCCTTATCTTCAATACTGAGAGGCAAACTGGAGATTTCTGTCCTCTCCTTGGATACACGATACTCTTCTCTCCAGGAGAGGGTGCAACCAGGGGACTGTCCTTGCTGGCTATGTAGGAGCTGTTACCTTCCTAGGGCAGGACTGGTCCAACCTCCAGGAGATTGCCTCTCTCCTGAAGAATGTGCACTAAACCACCAGGCTTCATAGTTTCATAGTTTCATGGTTTGTAGGGTCGGAAGGGACCTGACTAGATCATTGAGTCCAACCCCCTGCCATGGCAGGAAAGAGTACTGGGGTCAAATGACCCCAGCAAGGTGTACATCTAGCCTCCTCTTAAAGACCCCCAGGGTAGGAGCCAGCACCACTTCACTTGGAAATTGGTTCCGGATCCTAGCCGCCCTGACAGTGAAGTAGCGCCTTGTCACAGAGCACTTAGGTGCCCTCCGCCTGAAAGCAGAAACTGCTCGGGAGAGACCCCTAGTGGCGAGAAGGGGGAGGCTCAGCTGCCAGTCACCAGGGCAGCGCAGGTGCTGGTTGCTAGGGCAACCAGTGAAACCAGCTGACAGGAAGGGGCAGGGCTTAGCCCTTCTTAAGCCCAGGCAGGAGGCCAGGAAGGCAGTTCCCCTCTGGTGACTGAGGGAGGAGGAGCTTGGCTAGTACAGACGGAGGG
>NW_017729024.1:179853006-179858338 GCF_001723915.1 Gavialis gangeticus | reverse complement strand
CTCTCTCTGGTAGGGATTGAATCTTGTTTGACCGGACAGTCTAGCTTTTATGTTATAGCCCAGGGGCTTTGTGTTCTTGTGTTTACTGTTTTGACCAGAGGACCAGGTGAGGCTATTAGGGGTCGGAGGAGGCCTCATAGGAGCTCCACGGTAGCGTGGGGCCCCTGGCACAAGAGAGGGTGCAGCATTTGGGGGGGCATTGACCCCAGCCCCAGAGCAAGAGGGGGGCAGTGAGGAGCCCCAGAAGTAAAGGTGAGGGCTAAGGCATAACAAGGCCCAGATCAAACCACGTCAGTACTATCTGTGAGGCTTGGACTGCGGTGTAGGGGAGGAAAAGGAGCTGCAGATAGCGCCCCCTGGCACCGGGGCGCATAAAATGGGCAGCCTCCTGCTAATTACATCAATCAATTTAATCAATTAAGATCAAGGCATGGCAGGCAAGTAAGCAGGCAGTTGGCCCATAACAGGAGGGCGGAGCCACTCCTAGAAAGGCTCCAATAGCGATACTCCTGTCACAATGGTGCATTGGCCAGGAAGTTTTTATACGGCAGCATGCATCATAAGACCCTGGTTTACCCATGTAAAGAGAGCCCTTGGGGCCCATGTGGAAAAAGGAACAAGCTGTGGACCAGTTATATCGAACGGTGCAAGGCCTACTGGACCAAGGCGTAAGACAACAGACCCAGTTGGCCGCTGTGATCGAGAGCACCCAACCCCGGCCGACGACACAGGTAGGACTGTGCGGCTACGGAGCCTGAGTCAGCCCCGGGGCGGGAGAGGCGCCACCCACACTGCTGACAGAAGCAACTAGAGGTGAAAAAGTGTAGTGGCTATGCTGGACTCGGGCTCAATGTGGACGATGGTGCAGAGCAACGTGCTACTGGCACAGGAGAGGGGAAGAGCAGATTGTGTGAGGGTGCAGTGTTGGTGCGGGGACCCCATCAATTTTGACGGGGTGAGGGTCAACCTACGAGTAGGCAACAAGACCTGCCAGATGCTAGTGGGGGTCGGAGAACATCTACCCTACCCAGTAGTACTGGGCTGCGACTGGCCCAAGTTGCTGGAAAAGATAGCTGGTGTGGGGAGACCGCAGAGGGTTTCGTGTGGGAAACCAAGCAGCCCCCCCCCCCCGCCCCTGAAGAGGAAGCGGGACAAAGGGTGGATGTCGCCCCTTTGGGGGAAGATGAACATTTTCAGCTAGAGCAAAGTCGAGAGACGGACTTCCGGTGGGCACTGCAGGAACACCTAACCCGAAGAGACAACGAGGTACTGAGGCCAGAACTGATGAGGACTACCCCGAGGTTCAAAGTAAGAAACAGCCTCCTCTACCACATTGAGCAAAGGAAACCAGAAGGAGGGGAGGTTGTGCAGCTGCTGGTCCCGTGGCGGTATCGACAGGCCTTATTGAAGGTGGCTCATTAGCTCTCCATGGGCGGGAACCTGGGCTGGGACAAAACAGAAGCATGCATTTGGGCAAGGTTCTGTTGGCCAGGTCTGATGCGGGAAGTCACAAGTTATTGCGCTTCATGTCCTGTCTGCCAAAAAGTAAACCCAAGACCGCCCCCAAAGCCCCCTTTAATCCCGATGCCACTGGTAGAGGTTCCTTTTGAGAGGGTGGCAGTGGACATTGTCGGGCCGCTGCCCCGAAGCAGCACTGGAAACCAGTACATCTTAGTTCTGCTGGATTATGTGACACGGTACCCAGAAGTTGTGCCAATGCGGACAGTGTCTGCCCCAAAGGTGGCAAATGAACTTCTGAAGATATTCTCTCGAGTAGGACTCCCTAAAGAATTACTGACTGATCAGGGAACGAACTTTACATCACGCGTATTCAAGGGAGAGAGTAAAGCGTTGGGGATTAAACACCTGAAGACAGCCGTGTATCATCCCCAAACAGACGGGCGTGTGAAACATTTTAATCAGACATTGAAGCAGATGCTAAAAAAGTTTGTGGTTGAGAGCCCTCAAAATTGGGACAAAATGATACCCGCTTTGTTGTTTGCAGTAAGAGAGGCACCCCAGGCCTCCACTGGGTTTTCACCCTTCAAATTATTGTATGGCCAGCAAACCAGGGGGATCCTGGATCTGATTAAAGAAAATTGGGAAGAACAGCAAAGTAAAGACCAGAACATCATCCAATACGTAATCCAACTGCGGGAACGCCTTGAAGTGGCTCGGAGCATGGTTTTAGGAAATCTCAGAGAAGCCCAGCAATGACAAGTAAGGCATTACAACCAAGGCGCCCGGGAAAGGAAGTTTGACGTGGGGGACCGCGTGTTGGTCCTATTGCCAGACAGCAAGAGTAAGTTACTCACCAGGTCGAAGGGACCCTACAAAATCACATGCCAAGTGGGACCGGTGGACTACAAGGTATACCAGATAGATAAGCAAAAAAAGAAGCAGGTATACCACATCAATATGTTGAAAAAATGGGAAGACCGGGAGTGTATGTACGTAGCCACTCACCCCGAGGAATTAGAGTTGGGACCCACATTGACTGAGGAAAGTGGACCGGGTCATGTAGAACTGGCCCCGTGACTGTCAGAAGAACAGAGGAGGCAGGCTGCCAAGCTAGTCAAGGAATATGGAGAAGTGTTCTGGGGAACCCCTGGGGAAGCTCGGGGTGTGGTACACCAGATAAAAACTCCCCCAGGCCAGGTGATACATGAGAATTGGAGACGGATTCCCCAGCGGCTCTAAGGCCAGATAAAAACAGAGATTGCAATGATGCTAGGGAACGATATCATATGCGAATCCCACAGCGACTGGCGGAGCCCCGCTACCCCGTAGCGGTACCTAAGCCCGATGGGGAAATCCACCTCTGCCTCGATTATCGAAAGGTAAATGCAGTGGCTAAATTTGATGCCTATCTGATGCCCAAGGTGGACGAACTGGTAGAATACATTGGGCAAACTTGCTACATTTCCACTTTAGACCTGACAAAGGGTTACTGGCAGGTCCCCGTGGCATCTGAAGACCAGGAAAAGACAGCTTTCACCACCCCATGGGGACTCTTCCAGTTCCGACACATGCCGTTTGGGTTGCATGGAGCTGCGGCTATGTTCCAGAGATTAATGGACAGAGTATTGTCTCCCCATGGGGGTTATGCCGCAGTGTACACTGATGATATTATTATATATACTGACAGCTGGGATGAACACCTTGCCGTGTTGAGAGCATTGGTGCAAGGCTTGAGGAGGGCTGGGCTGGCAGCCAATCCAAGGAAGTATACAATAGGAAAAGAGGAAATGCAATACCTGGGGTTCCTAGTAGGAAGCGGGAAGTTGAGACCTCTGCTGAGCAAAGTGGAGGCGTTGCGGAGGTATCAGGCGCCCCGTACTAAAAGGCAAGTAAGGGCTTTCTTGGGGCTAGCTGGTTATTATAGGAAGTTTGTGCCTCACTTCGTGGATTTGGTTGTAGCATTGATGGAGATGATAAAAGCAGGGGCTCCAACCAAAGTAAGATGGACACCGGAGGCAGAAAAGGTGTTTCGAGCAGTGAAGGATGCGCTATGCTTACAACCACTCTTATATACACCGGACTTTAATAAGCCTTTCCTGGTGCAGACTGATGCATCAAATGTTGCCATCGGTGCAGTATTGGTTCAGAGAGAAGGGGAGGATGAGCACCCCATAGCCTACATAAGCAGGAAATTACACCCACCGGAACAGAGTTATGCCACAGTGGAGAAAGAGTGTTTAGCAATCAAATGGGCTATGGAAACACTCTGGTATTATTTGTTAGGGTGGAGGTTCACATTGATAACAGATCACGCATCCCTGCGCTGGCTGCAGAGCATGAAGACAAACAACGCAAGACTCATGAGATGAGCCCTTAGTCTTCAACCGTATTGTTTTTAAGGTGGAACACCGCCCTGGAGCCCAGAATATAAATGCTGACTTTCTTTCAAGACAGTACGAGGAAGAAGAGGGGCCAAGACGAACAGAAGGATCCCTGACGAGAGAAGAGAAAGGGGCGTATATTTAGGGGCCCTAACCGCGCTGCTAGGAGGCAGGGTGACCCCTCCAATTCTAAGATCTCCCAGGTGGAGCCAGTCAATTGGGCAACCAGAGAAGGAAGGTCAAGACCTGGAAAAAGGCGACTGGAGAAGGACAGGGAGGTGGCAGGGAGATGGACTCCCAACGACGACAATAATGTGCCTGCCATCTCCGTCAGAAGGACACGCCCTGTCCAGGACCATCCTCACAAACATTTTAAAACAGGGAGAGAAGACAGGCCTAAGTGGCACCCTACCAAGGTTGGCTAGCACGGGGGGACTACCTGTGGCGGGTAACTCCCAACAAATCCCACACGGTGTGCCTTGGGTAAAAGGCAAGTAGGAGGCACCTAAAAACCTCCGCCTCCTATACCCAAATGGCCGGCTGCCTGAGAAAACGGCTGAGAGGAGAGCCCCAAATGGATGGAGCACCCGGTGAAAGTGAAGACTTGGCTCAGTGAGTTAGGAGTTAAAGGGGGGGAGGTGTGTTGCAGAGCACTTAGGTGCCCTGCGCCTGAAAGCAGAAATGGCTCGGGAGAGACCCCTAGTGGCGAGAAGGGGGGGGAGGCTCAGCAGCCAGTCACCACAGCAGCGCAGGTGCTGGTTGCTAGGGCAACCAGTGAAACCAGCTGACAGGAAGGGGCAGGGCTTAGCCCTTCTTAAGCCCAGGCAGGAGGCCAGGAGGGCAGTTCCCCTCCGGCGACTGAGGGAGGAGGAGCTTGGCTAGTACAGACGAAGAGGAGAACTCTGATGGTGGGAGCATCCCCAGGTCGCTGCTGGGGTTGGAGTGCTCTCTCTGGTAGGGATTGAATCTTGCTTGACCGGATGGTCTAGCTTTTATGTTATAGCCCAGGGGCTTTGTGTTCTTGGGTTTACTGTTTTGGTCGGAGGAGGCCTCATAGGAGCTCCACAGTAGCGTGGGGCCCCTGGCACCAGAGAGGGTGTGTTTTGGGGGGGCATTGACCCCAGCCCCAGAGCAAGAGGGGGCAGTGAGGAGCCCCAGAGCAAGAGGGGGCAGCGAGGAGCCCCGGAAGTAAAGGAGAGGGCCAAGGCATAACGGGGCCCAGGTCAAACCACGTCAGTATCATCTGTGAGGCTTGGGCTGCGGTGTAGGGGAGGAAAAGGAGCCACAGGTAGCACCCCCTGGCACCGGGGTGCATAAAATGGGCAGCCTCCCACTAATTACATCAATCAATTAAGATCAAGGCATGGTAGGTGAGTAAGCAGGTGGTTGGCCTATAACAGGAGGGTGGAGTCACTCCTAGAAAGGCTCTGATAACAATACTCCTGTCACACGCCTCCTGATGTCTAGCTTAAATCTGCCCTCTGCCAGCT
>NW_017729024.1:179834670-179852995 GCF_001723915.1 Gavialis gangeticus | reverse complement strand
TAGATCCTCACTGACCCTTGGCCTGGGTGCGCCTCCCCTAGGGTCTAAGGGGGGCCCAGAGCGGGGGCTGATCTGGTCCCTGCTCATGAAAATGGAGGCAAAGAAATCCAACTGGACTGAACCAGAAACCAACCAAAATGACCCAGACTGGACACTGAGGGGTCTTTTCCACCTTTTTCTTATACTTTTCCAGCCCCTCATCACCACATCTGGCATTATCCAATCGTGCTGCCAGCCAAACAGTTTATTACATCCTGTTACTTCTCTTTGCTTGTTGTTCACCTTGACCTCATGATTTTTCTTGCCGTTTCATAATTGCCACCGAGCATGCTTGCTCCTCCTAAGTAGGTCACAAGTTCGAACAGTGACCCTTTCTGGAGGGCTCATAGACCAGTGCGCATGCTCAGGCTCTAGTTCAACAGCACCAAACAAAACTCTACAGATCCAGCAAGAAGACACCTTTGATCTCGATTAGAGAGGTGCTGGACACTCAGAATTCCAGTTAGAGTCAAAGATAGCTAGAGGTGCTCAGCAAGTCTGAGGAATAGGCCACTTCTACACAATTTGGCTTTAAAGTTTCTATAAAATAGGAACACAGACACCTGTCTGTCTTCTGTAAAGACATGTAAATGACCAATATTATAAGACCAGTGAGGATGCTTCAAAATCACATACTTCGGAGATCAAAGACCAGAGGCTAAGTAATTTTGTTCCATGTCACTAGTTTGAAGATCTCTCTGTAAAAATAAACAGCCATGTTTTGCATAAAAGGGGGCAGCAGAAAAACAAGTTAATTCATATTATTTCACCCTGTATAATTCCAAGGAGCCTCACTTTTACCTCCAGATAGACTGTCCAGTGGCTCAGCTGTAAGCACATTTAGTTGACTAGACAATATAAATAGTCCCAAATCAGTTTGCAGAGTATTCTCTTGCATAAAAAATTGCCTAAACTTCAATGCTGGATAGAACTGAGATACCACGTTTGACTGGCCCTGAATGTCTCAATTTGGGCCTGACACTAATAGAATTTCTTATGAGTTCTATTTGAGGGGGCAGTTGGGGTATTAGGGGAGTGATCTGGGGTTAGAGAGGGTGATTTGGGGATCAGAGCAGCAGCCTGGCAGCTCCCCACTCATCCACTGCCACCTCGCCCCTCCCTCTTCCCCCTCCAATCCTACTCTCCTCACCCCTTTCCCCATGCCCTGCTTCCCTGGCTCCTCTACCTCCTTCATCCCTTTTTTTCTCTTGCTTTGTTCCCCCTTTTTATACTCGTATGCAATGGGTGAGAGTATGGAATGAAGGCTTTATGGGGGCAAATTAAATATTTTAAATGTACTTATTGGTAAATTACAACTGCAGTTTGGGCACTGGGATTTTATGGCACTGACGTTGGTTGCCAAGTTCCTGTCTTAGCCTCCCTCTACCTAATCCAGGTTTGAAACAGATGAGGGAGAGGAAGGGGTGGGAGAGAACGTGACTGATGCTGGGGAATGGAGTAATGTGGGGGCAGGACTAGCTTTGACCAGCAGTAACAACAGAGCCCACTACACTGGCAATGGAAAGGGCTGCAGGGGTGTATGTGTTGGGCAGGGACACAGTCCCTTGTTTGGAGGATAGGGAGTAGAGTGCTGCTGAATGCACCATACCAGCCCAAGGTGCACTGGGCACTTGAGCAGACCTTGACTCCTTCACTTGACCTTTATGGCCTTTTGCATACGAGACCTATATATTTCTTTAAAGAAAGCACTACAACACAAGCCCCTTCTTTATACAAAAGCTTCAGTGTCCTAGGGAGAACTCAAAAGGATTAATGTTGTCAAGGTCTATCATTAAGGTACATGATTTAGTCCAGGACTGTCCAACTGGTGGCCCATGGGCCCAACAGGTGACCTGTGAGCCCTGGTGGCCACCTGTCCCACTGCCATGGGTTGGGAGACCATGTACCACCAGCACAACTTGGGAGGTGGGTGATGGGGGCGTAATATGTTGCCCACATGTTATGCAGCCCGGGGACCACACACTGGCACTCTGTGCAGCCCCTGACCTAGTTAGACAGCCTTAGTCAATTAAGTGCAAGGCCAGGGTCAGGAGCAAGGAGCTGTTTTTATTTTGTGCTAACAAACAAAACCAAACCCCTTCTGTCCTGTCCTGGACACTCCAGGAGAGGAGCCCTTCTCATAGCAAGCAGTTGTTTGCACAGCTTTCCTCCTCCTCTCCTCTTTACCCTTCTGGGAGTTTTTTAAAGCTCTTAGCAGGACTCTCTCTCTCTGCCCATCCAAATGCTACAGGGTGGATTGTCCCCTCTTAAAGGAGCAGACCACCCCAATACACTATTGGTCTATATAGTTATGCTCTTTATAATAAGAAAGGGGATTTCCAGTTTCTTGTTTACTGACATTGCTCTAGCACCTGGATCTCATGTACCAGGGCCCCGTTGAACACAGAACAATAAAGATGCAAAGAACTTGCAAGTTGAGTAAATCTAGTTTGCTTCTGTAACTGGCCATGCTAACAGAAGAGGAACTATATCACACTTCTGTTTTATCATCACACAACAATTCCAGCGTGATCTATGCCCATTCATGCTGGAATTGTTCTTTTTTGATGTGTAGTTCTCTGTTCTGTCATACAACAGAGTATTTTGTTCCACTCTTTCAAGACAAGATATTTCCCTGAGTAATATTTCCAAGTGCTTAACCTGGAGACACTCATGCATTCAGATGGGTAAAGCATTCCTGACTCCATCTTCAGTGACTTTCAGCAAATGAAACTGTGCTGCTTCTCTGAGCGCTGTCTCACAGGCGACATGACCTTCTGGGATCACAAAAATAGTTAGAGAGGGTTTTGTTTCCATTAGATCACCTAGCCAGTTACCTCTTGGGGCAGGTTCATTTGCAGCAGCTTGCATTCTTCTGATTTGTCCAAACTTGTTTGAAATGTTTCAGGCAATATGACTGTCATTGTGGACACGTGAATTAGCATCTGCACTGGAAATATACCTTGGTCGCAGACACTGGTGGCTGGCGGTTGCATTAGGTGCCTCGGTGAATCTGGATTTGCACTGGTGTGTGTAGTTTGTCACAGTTTCAAGCTGCACCTATGCAAATTGTAGGCTTGCCTTTCTGTGCTAAGGAATCGCATTGGTTCAGCTACTCCAGCTATAACTGAAAGCCCAGTGCAAACAAAGCCTCAGTTTCATTTACTTCAAAGTCATTCCTCTGCGAACCGTGCTCAATAATTCCTCCCCCCACCCTTAACAGTGACGCCTTTCAAAAAGCTGGACCCCTATGAACATGCCAGTTATGGCACAGCACTTTGCCTCTTCGTGCTCTTTGCTAAACAAGTCTTCTTGCTTACAGAAGAAGCTAATCTCCTACAGGTTTTGTGAAGCCAGACCACATTCTTCCATGGCATTATCCTCTATTGATGTCCCTGCTTGATTTCTGTTGAGTGCTCTTTGTTGAAGGCAACCCTCTCATATTTCTCTTAAGCTAATTTCTTATGCCACATCATTCAGATTCAATATCCCTTCGGCTTTTTAGAGGCAGTAAAAGTGACCAAGAAGAACATATTGCAGCTAGATAACCAGTTAAATGGTGCCACAACTAAAGGTCCTGTTAGCTGAAATTTACTTTACCACAGAATCCACAGTCCATAATCCTTAAATGAATGCCTTTGATTGTGAATGAATATTTACAGTGGACCCTTCCAGCAATCTGCAAACCTGCAGCGGGCCTCATGTCCACCGCTAAATCCCATGGCATGTGTTCATGACTTCTTATCAAGCACATGTTCTGCTAGTGCAATGTTTAGACTGCAGCTCTTAGGGCTACTGTATGTCTGACAAGTAAATCCCTGAATTCCTGGGAAATGTTAGTTCCTCTTAAGGCTGTCGCACAGCAAGGAGAGCTGCAGTGTGTACCTGCCTCCAGGCATCCCCAGCAGCAGCAGGATTTTTAGAATGCTTTGAACCACCCTCCCTCTCTCGTTGTGCCTCTCTGTTCCCATGATCGGTTGACTCTTAGCCAAGGATGGCTCGTTACCTATAACCCTTTCTAGCAGAGACTGCTCCCATTGTCCCTTTTGACCCATCTGAGCCAATCGCATTATATTTGCTTTTGTCCCAAGACCTCTGTCTTGCCCTAGTCACCAGAAGACTCTTCATTCAGCACACTGTCTCTGCTGCTGGTTCCCTCTTTCTAGGCGGTAAGCATCTGCTATTGCTCCTCTGCAATACCCCAATCTTTGTCCCATGGTACTGACATGGTCTTTGCCTTTAGACCTCACCCTTAGAAGACTGGAGGGAGGAAGAAGTTGCTTCACTTCTCTGCACCCAGCAATGAGAAATAAAGATTATCCTCTGAAAACATGTGACTTCCCCTCCCTAGTTTGTAGTGGACCAGCTGCCTTTCCTACTCCTCAAACCTTCTGATGCTCCTCTGCCTAAAGTTTGTTTGAGTTAGACTGGAACTCCCCGCAAGCTTAGGTGGGACTTTTTAAATTCATAGGGGAATGAGGTTCCTTATCAACACACTTTAAATCTATGTAGCTGACTGGCCCAGTCCCTGCAGTAAGAGTGTGTTGGGGGGAGGGCGGGGGTCTCCAGAAAACCTATACTTGTTTGAATCTAGCTAGCACAGGTCACAAGAGTAGCAAGGACATGGTGGCACAAGCTGTAGGCCTGGGTTACCAACCAGAGTACCACCTGCCAGGAGCCCTGAATACATACTTGAATTGCAACTTATGCAAAAGCCTATGCGTCTTCATTACTGTTGCCTGTGCTAGTTAAAGATGTTGTGGGTTTCCCCGCTCACATTGGGATCACACCTTCCCCGTGCAGTATACACACACAAATAATGACTGTCCAGCAGAAATATCATTTCCTGAGGGGATGCATTTTCTGAGAGGATTACAGTTTCTATGGTACTGTTTTAGAAGGGTGGAATTAAATATAGGCCAAAGATTATAAAAGCTAATTCATCTTCACTGCATGCTGAGGTTTTCTAGAGCACTCAAGCTGTTGACACTGAGGTTTCTGTGCCTTTCAGGCCTTGTTAAAGAAAGTGTTTTGGAGAGGTTGGGCTTTTTTAGAAATGAATTAGAATAGTCATATTCATTTAATCTCCAAGGACCCATTGATAGTTTATTTCTTCATATATTTCACAAGATAGTCTGATGTCCTTACTGTGTTGAGGCAGAGATTGACCACAAGTAGTCCCATTGCCTCCATTAGGACTATTTAAGAATATGGTACTAGTACTGTGAGGAACGGTACCCAAATCTGGACATTTGACATTGAATCAGCATAGTCTGGTGGTACACAGGATGGCAGCAGAGAAGTCCGAAGTCCTACTCCTTGCCCAGATGTCTTTTTACCATATGGACTTTGGCAAATTATTTTAAAGCTTACATTTCCAAAAGTGGCCACTAATCAAGACTTCCAGAGCTTGATTTTTTTGAGTTGCTGAATGCACACAAAGCCAGCTGAAGTTCATGTGAGCTGCAGGTGCTTAACACCTGTGAAACTTGGATTTTTTATGTTAGGCTGGACTCAGACATGCTGATCTTTATTTCTCTGTGCAATATATTTCTCAGCATGCAGGGTTTTGTTAAGAACTTAATTAATAATCAGTTAACTGCTTTGCATGTGCTTAGTACTGTGTTAATTATGCTTGTTGCTGTTTTGCATGCAGACTTTGGGGTTGTAATTTCTTGCTTGAATGTCTTTCTTTTACTGCATCGGAAAACCTTCCTCCTTTGTCTTTTGGACCTAATTCTTGATTTCAACAAATGTTCAGTTGATCCTTGGCTGTGAATTACTATGCTTAGTGTCATCCATGTTAAAGTGCATGGCTAATATTTTAAATTACAAGCCATACCTTATCATGCTATCTTTCTTCCATTTAAAGCAAGATAGACATATGTAAGCTTAGGCCTTAGAAACAGAACAAGTCTATCCTACAGGCCAGCAGCTCTCTGAGAGTACTTGTTGTTCCCTTGAATCACTGCTTCATTTAATTTGTCCTACCCCTAAAACACCCTCAGGCACGACAATGCTGCTCAAGTTTCCAGGCTCTTCTAGCACAATACTTCTGAGAGGTCTGAAGCCTCCTTTTTTCTCAGTGAGATGTTAGCTTGGATATTTATTGAAATGTTAGCATTGTTAGCTATTTCATTACACACACATTTGCACAATTTAGTGTGATGATTCAGGTACAGGTAGATGAACAAGTTATATGAAGTTAAAGGAGAGCGAGGGAATTCCTCATGTGTCAGCTGCTCCACAGTAACTGTTGTCCATGTATATTTCTGCCCCACAGCAGGTGAAAGCTAAAGAGTTGCAGCATCTCTGGGAAGTAAGGGGCTTGTTACATGGTAATTTGGGGCAGGTCCTGGAACTCTTAACCCTTGGACTGTCCTCACATTAATACCTTCAAGTGATTTTAAGGATTTATTATGCAGCTCAAAGTTAGGCCACTCCAGGGCAGGATTAGCTTTGATCCACACTACCCAGTTCCTGTTCCATTTAGGTGTGGCCACTCCCCATAGATGCACGGCCCAAATTGAAGTCCTTCAGTATCCCAGGATCTCTCACACCACCCCTAGAGCAGGGATAAAAGCCTGTCCTAGCTCACCAGCCCTCTAGTAGCAAGCCACAGCTGTGCAGGGGACAGTCAAAGAAGGTTTCTAGACTAAGGGTGTGACTGCTACAGACTCGAAGCTAGCATTAACACTGATCTGCATTTGTGCAGCTCACAGCGTAAGTTGTAACAAGACCCTAAGGCTTTTGCCACCATCCAACAGCTGGCAGAAGACACATGGAGATACTCCTACGCCTCCTGCTGGTGGTAGCAGCCCCTTTAGCAGTTGGTGCCTTCCCATGGTGCACTTCTCATTCCCACGGGCCCAGCTGCTGCCATGGGACTACATGGAGCCACCAGGAATGTGTGGGTGTGAATGCGCTCTGCTCACTTGCCAGTGGTGGCTGCTGTCTGCAGCCAGAGCTTCTGGTAGCAGGGGCAGGTAAGAACAGACAAGGCCACAAGGACAGGCAGATGGAGGTCAAAGGAGGGGAACCAGAAGAGGGATTTTCTATACTAATCTGCTATCAAAAGCAAAGCAGAAATGGGCTTTTAAACAGAATTTAAAAATCGGAGGGAACAGGGGCTTTATGGGTGCATTCAGGGAAGTGCTGTCATACATCTGGTGATGTGCAGTCATTGTTTAAAAGGCTGACAAATAGACTGATGAGGATGAGAGCACAGACAGGGCCATGGGGGTGGAGAGGGAGAGGAGGACATGAAAGTCCATCAGGAAGGATGTCCATCACCGAGTTGCCGACACCTCAAGGGTAATGCTCGCCGAGCTCGGCATCTGCGTCCTTTTAGGGTCCCTTGCCGGGCTTTAGGGGTTTTTCTCTCTCTTCTCACAAGGGGGAACTGTCACAGTCCTTAACCTGCCTCACCCGCCATGACTGTGATGGAATTAATAATAGGAGGAAATAGGCTAACGACCATCACTGTTCTCCTGCAAAGGGGTAAGCGGTAACCTGCCCATTCAAGCTGGTCTTGTATCATGATTTACTATGCAGTATAGGGCCTTAAGGGCCAAGTTTGGGAGCTCCTCTACCCCTACACTCCTGCCCCATACCTCTGGATATTTATCAGTCACTATCAAAGCTGCGCCCCAGTATCATGGCTGTAAGTGCTGGCCTTGGCTCCTGGTATCCCCTGGAGTCCATCTTCTATCGATATAAGAAAAGGTGAGCAGATAGGCTGCTTCCCACCTATCTGCCACTGGACATGCTGTCTCCTCAGCTCACCACTGGATCTGGTTTCCTGGAAGCTTGTAAGGCTTCCACCCAATTCCTGGATTCAATCACCAGCTGTCTCCGCTGCACAGCTGGGGCTGCTCCCTTCCGCTATAACGGAGAAAGGCTTGCAATGAGCTGGCTCCTGCCTCACTTGAGAGGCTTCTAAGGAGCCACAGCCATGTCCCCACCAGGACTTCTGGCTTGAGCTGATGGCCTTTTGGAGCACTGGTTCCCAGCTCTGCTGCTTATCTCCGTGCTGCTGGGAATGAGCAGGGACACTGTCTCAGCTCTGTTGCTCCAGTGCTGGGGCCAGGCATCTGGTAAGTCTCGGGGCACCAGACAGCCGAGACAGGATGGTGAGTGGGTTTTTTCCCCACTCTTCTCCCCGCCTCTGCCACAAAGGATTAGGAAGGAGGAAGAGATACATATCAAGTTTTGAAGAAAGTACCCGTTACTTTAAAATAGGATGCTATAGCAAATGGGGAGCCAGTAGGAAGCTTCAAAGTGACGTGATCAAATCAATAAGCAGAGTGCATAAGTAGAGAGGCTGTGTTTTGTCTAAACTGAAATGGGACAATGTGTGTTTTGGAGAGGAGACTGTTGCAACCATCAAGGCAGGATACAGTAAGGATCCGAGGAAAACATTTGATGATGGGAAGGGAAATTTTAAAATTTCTACAAATCTTGGAGATATTGCAGAGGAAGAAGTGGCTGAATTTGGGCATGCCCTGGATGAGTCAGGAGAAAGGGAGGAGTCAGAAATAGCCCCCGGCTGCATGGGAGGAAGGTCCTGGTGTCAACAGTGACAAACAGGAGGTGAATGGAGGTTTGCGGGGGAAAGTCAGGAGTATGGTTATGGGCATGTTCAGTTTAGTGAGACAGCAAGAGGAGATTTTGGAAGAGATGCTGAGGATGTTACCTAGGCAGACAAGGTTCTTTGGGTAAATGTGACACCTGATAGCTGTAAAAGCTTGGCCAGACCTACACATGTAGTTTAAATTGTTAAACTGCTAAAATAACACCTTTTGTACAAAAATGTAAGATTGTGTCTGGGACCATGTGAAAGAAAGCAATCCCAAATTGATTATCGCATCTCCTGTGTTACATCTTCTGTGTTAATTGCAAACATACCCAATGTTTATTATCCTAAATCAGTCTAACACAAAACTAACTCACACCTATTGTCCCCAGTGGCCTTTGATCCTCACTACCTCACATTTGCATTCCTTAATTAATTGTAACATCTTCCCTTAGTCAAGACATGTATCTCTCAAAACAGGCATTCAACGTCTGTCAGATATCTCCATAAGCCACTTGATGCAGCTCCATTGTTAAAATAACTACAGAAAGATAGTATTATTTTGAAAGATAGTCTGTAATTGACTTCCTAAAGGTATCTCATTCAGTCACTACCCATCTCATTTAATTCCAAAACTGATCAAAATTTTGCAACCTTCACAACCACACAAACCAGATACAATTGTAATATGTTAATTCCATCCTTGCCTGCTTTGTTCAGACTTTGATTAACCAACTGTCAAGAAAGACTGCTTTGAAGCTATACAACTGAACAAGTATAAGAAGGAAAGAGTTGCCAGCAGATGGTGGGCATCTTCTCCACGGGAAAAAGGGATACCATAACCTGTCCCCAGCTGGACTAAGGTTACGGATCCATGCCTTGAGAAAGCCGAAGACTTGAACTGGCTTTTGGCCTGCATGAGAAAAGAATCTCCTGCAGCTAATACGAGGACTGTGTGGCAATATAGCTCATTTATTGACTATTAAGAAACAGCCTTTTTTTCTGTCGTTTAGTTTTATACCTTGCTGGTAGTTATCAAAGCAAGCCTTTCTGCTATTAATCAGCTGAGTGCTGTGTCAATTCTTCAAGCACTAGGTTACAAATCCAGTTTCTAAGTGCAACAGTCTTTTATTAGATCAACTAAATAGTTAGAAAAATTGTTCTTTGCAAGCTTCCAGGCATAAACACCCTTTTTCAGGCACACCTGCCTCTTGAGTGAGCAGGAGGGATGTTTATTTCCTGCCGGTTTTTGACTAGGCTGTGTTCCACACCGTGAACAGTTTTATCTGTCTGCTGAAACACTGTCTGTCTTCAGTCACAGGTCTGGCATCCTCCAGTGTTAGTCCCCAGTTCTTTAGCAGACACATCCATTTATTCAGAACCTGTGGTACATGTGGTGAGACATGGCTTGAGGAGTCCTACTGCCTGAAAACATGTATAGGCCAGTTCCCAGACTGGTCTGTGCTTACAGTGGTGCCTCTGTTGTCTGACCTCCTTGCTTCTGAGCCTCCCCTAATGTTGTCTGTTAAAAGATGTGCATAGTACACATGCCAGCTGGTTTCACTGGAAGAGAGGTTAGGAAATGAGGGTGGTTTACCATAGAGTCCAGGTACAGAGGAGTTCGTAAAACAGGAAATGAGGGCAAAGCAGGGTGACAAAGCAAGAAAGACGCCAGATGGAGAGAGATCAAGGGTGACTTCTTGATCTATTTTGGGTATGACTTGGGTCATAACAAGTATTTAAATCTATGTGCCATAATGAATAATGCACGTGGCCTCAGAGGATGTGGTTAGCAGGTTTCCAGGGTTATTTTTTGGCATTATTAACCACTAAAGCCCTTAGATCAATATCTTGTTGGCTGTGAATCAGACAGGTAAATGCCAACATAAACTCAAGGTTTAATTGAGCCCAAATGTTATTTTTACTGTTAGGCATTTAAATGATAGTTTACATGTCTTTATTAGCTCAATGAACAACTGATCATGATCTGCCTATTAAAGCCTGAAAACAAGCGGTTGCCAACTTGCAAAATCTAAGGGAATGTTTTGCTGAAATTAAATAAACCATTTAACACAAAGAAGTAAGTTGCCATGTGTTTCTCTATTCCAGTACGTAGAGAGCAGGCAGATGTGCTTCTTTTGCTATTCCAGAAGTCACTGGATGACATGGAAAGCCTGCTGAAGTCTGTCTGAATGACTGATCACTTGCTACCCAAAGTAGGTTGTGCTTAGCCAATGGAACAGGTAGGTCCAGTAAGGACGGAAACTTCACTGGTGAAGCAGTGCTTCCCATGCCGTTTCTGTGTTACTGTACAGGGGTAGATGTGTACCCTAGGTTGTGTTGTGTGGGAAGCTTGTAGTTCAGGAGGTTTCCAAGGGAATCTAAGACTATTTACTCATTTACATTCAGACATCCACATAGCTATATATTTTATATCTATCTTACACCAGCTACACATTCTTATGGCAGGGGCTTATACTGCATAAGCAAAGCCTGTTCCATTTTGTCTAGGTGTTCTGCTGTCTACAACCATGGAAACAGTTAGCATATCTTGCTGCCAAGACAGGACTGTCCTCGTGGAGTGAATTTTTCAGTAGTCAGTCCATTTTAGTGTTGATCTCCACCAGCAGTGTCCTTTTTAGTGTCTCCTCATCTTGCAGAGTAATAGGTCTGCCAATATACACAGTGCTAGTGGGGAGCTAGAAGATTGGAGAGTCTGCATGCAAAAGTCCAACTGTTATATATAGGAGGGAACAGTGGCTGGTAGGGCATTATCTGTGAGAGCTCCAGGGTTATGGGGCCTACTTCTTCCCCATGCTCTTTATACATCAGCTTCCACAGTGTGCTATAAAACTTGCTCTTTCTCCCTGACTTGGGCAGAAATGGAGATCATAGAATCATAGAAAATTAGGGTTGGAAGAAGGGACCTCAGGAGGTGATCTAGTTTAACCCCCTGCTCAAAGCAGGACCACCCCCAACTAGATCATCCCAGCCAAAGCTTTGTCTCGCCAAGTCTTGAAAACCCTGAAGGACAGAAAGTCCACAACCTCTCTGTTTAACCTGTTCCAGTGTTTTACTACCCTCCTAGTGAGAACATTCTTCCTAATATCTAACCTAAACTTCCTTTGCTGCAACTTAAGACTGTTGCTCCTTGTTCTGTCATCTGCCACCACTGAGAACAGTCCAGCTCCATTCTCTTTCAAATCTCCTTTCAGGTAGTTGAAGGCTGGTAATAAATCCCCTCTCAGTCTTCTCTTCTCCAGACTAAATAAGCCCAGTTCCCTCAGCCTGTCCTCAGAAGTCATGTGCTCCAGCCCCCAAACTATTTTTGTTGCCCTCCTCTGGACTCTCTCCAATTTGTCCACATCCTTTCTGTAGTGGGGGCCCAAAACTGAACACAGTACTGCAGATGTGGCCTCATCAGTGCAGAACAGGGGAAGAATCACTTCCCTTGACCTGCTGGCAACACTCCTACCAATGCAGCCCAGTATGCTGTTAGCTTTCTTGGCAACAAGGGCACAGTATGGGCTCATATTCAGCTTGTTCCCCCCAGGTTCTTTTCTGCAGATCTACTGCCCAGCCAGTCAGCCCCCAGCCTGTACCGGTGCATGGGATATACCTCAGGACTTTGTACTTGTCCTTGTTGAACCTCATGAGATTTATTTTGGCCTGATCCTCCAATTTGTCTAGGTTACTCTGGTTCCTAGCCCTACCCTCCTGTGTATCTGGAAACTTGCTGATGGTGCACTCTATGCCATCTTCCAGGTCAGTGATCAAGACACTGAACAAAAATGGCTCCAGGACCAACCGCTGGGGCACTCCACTTGATACCAGCTGCCAATTAGACATCAAGCCATTGACTACTACCCTCTGAGCTAATGCTCCAGCCAGTTTTCTATCCACCTGAGAGTCCATTCATCCAGCCCATACTTCCTTAGCTTGCCTGTGAGAACGTTGCGGGCGACCGTATCATAAGCCTTGCTTAAATCAAGGTATATCACATCCACTGGTCTACCTGCATCCACAGAGCCAGTCACCTCGTCATAGAAGGCAATCAGGTTGGTCAGGCATGACTTGCCCTTGGTGAATCCATGCTGACTGTTCCTAATCACCTTCTTCTCCAAGTGCTTAGGAATGGATTCCTTGAGGATCTGCTCCATGATTTTTCCAGGGACTGAGGTGAGGCTGACTGGTCTGTAGTTCCCAGGATCCTCCTTCTTCCCTTTCCTAAATAAGGGCACTAATTTTGCCCTTATCCAATCATCCAAGACTTCTCCTTATCATCATGAGTTTTCAAAGATGATGGCCAGTGGTTCTGCAATCTCATTAGCCACCTCCCTCAGCACCCTTGGGTGTATCCTATCCAGCCCCATGGACTTGTATATGTCCAGGTTTTCTAAATAGTCCCTAACCTGTTCTTTCACTAATCATGTTTCATGTTCGGAGGTGATGGATCTAGGTAATTTCTGGTGTCTTTGGCTGCTCTAGTGGCATTGACAGGGCTGTTTGTTTATTTATAGCTGAACCTACCAAGGGACTTCAGTGTCGCAGGGCTCAGAATTGTAGTACCGAAATGGAGGTAGTTTTGCTGCCTGGTGGAACCTCAGCCCTCCCCGTAGTCACCCACGCTCCCTATACACTGTATGGGGAGATCTGGGTGCTTAAGAAAGGGATGACAGAAATTCACCACCTAAGCCAGCTGGTAGAAAATGTCAGAGAAAGACGCAGTGGCACTACGTAACTTGTCCCTATGGCAATGTAGCATCAGCGAGTGCTAATTGTGACACCGCCACTACTGCACAGTAGCAATGAGCTCATTGCATGGGACAAACTCGTTGCTACTGTGCGTTAGGGTCAAAAACGACCCATGTGCCATTGGGACTGCACAGTGCCCGTGGGTACTGTGCAGTCATTTAGTACCAGCTGCATAGTCAAGGGCATGTGTAGACATGCCCAGTTTTTATTTTCTGTAGAGCGTAGCAGCTTGAACAGGAATATCCTGCTGGTTATGTCAGCCTTTGGAGAGGTGGGTTTGGACCCCCTTAGGCAGAGGAAATAATCAAAGCTGTCCCCCAAGTTCTGGGGGTCTTCTCCATCCACTGGACAGTTGTATGAAAGGAGGACTCCACAATTACCACCCCCTCCTCCTCCAGGTCCATTGCCATGTTATAAAGGAAAAGTACCCCCTGCATTTTGTATGGAGCCCACTCCATGAGGTGAGCTACAGGGTCAAGCCCCTCAGAGGATACAGGCAGGTTAGGTGGCAACCATAAGATTTTTTTGTGGATTTATGGATTTAGCCTACAGTGTATCTAACATAACTGATGAGTGCTCCCAGAGCAGGAGCTGAACTGTCTCTGGATATGCCCTGCATAAATTTAAATGACATGCAGGGAACTGTGTCAACCTTGATTCTTGTCCCAAATATAAGCTAAACTAGGTCTGGGTGTGGCTGCTAACCTTTGAAACAAAGCTGCAACAACTAATACCCCTTCTCATCTGGTAGTCTACCAGCTAACATTCGACACCCAGCCAATTCACTTCCAGATAGCAATTTATGGAAGTAAAAAGGCTAAAATGCTACATGCCCTTCCTCCTGTTAGGGTGTCTCCAGATCAGTGACATTAATGGTCACATGCTTACCAGTAAAAAGGAAGAATAAATCATTCCCATAGTTAACTGACACTCCTGTTTTCCATTGTGCAAGAACCATTTGACAATAAAGGCAGTCCTCAGACTTACAACATAATCGGTTAAGTCGAAACATTGTAACTCGGAACCAATTTTCTCATTTATAACATTGTTTTTTAAGGGGGATTGGTTCCTGAACCAAGGCTTGATACCCTATTTTCACCAAAAATACCCCAACATTTTGTACTCGATCAATTATAGTTGAGTAATATAGCTACATTAATGTATTTATATTGTAAATAGCAATCATATTGATTTGGAAGGACGTTGAGGTGACTTTGCTGGACTTTTTGAAGGGCTCTTGGTTGGACTTTGTGAAGGGTTGTTGGCTGGAGTCTTCTCAGGAGTCTTGGCTGCAGGTTTTTCTGGAGCCTTGTCTGCTTTCTTAAAGAAAGTGTCCAAGGAGATTAGGACAGATGTTCTCCAGGGAGATGAGCGATGCAGCGAATTTGTTCGCTGGCATGCCATCACATCGGATCAAGCATTGTAAAGTTGAAACTGACGTCAGAAAGTTGAAACAGGCAATTTATAAACGTTGTAAGTATGAAATGTTGTAACTTGAAATGCTGTAAGTCGAGGACTGCCTGTATTAGAGATGACTGTTGATATGTATTTACTATGTTCGGGAGACAAAATACCCGCACAGCAATTCCTGCACATAATGCTTTTCTGCTAAAATCCATCCCGGCACAGCCTGCTGACCCTAATTTTTGCTAATAAGAATAGCTTAATCTACAGGTGCTTCCTATAAGAGTGTGATTAACTTAATTGGCAGAGAAGGAGGACATGCAGAAGGGAGGACTAGACAGTAGAGTAGAAGTTTGGCATTTGCCCTGTTTCCTTAGCCTAGACCAGTGATTCTAAACCAGGGTGCCAGGGCACCTTTCAAGACTGCCGCAGGGTGCCACACAATGTTTGCAGGTAAGGTTCTTTTGAGTAGATGCGCACACTGAACAGTGCTAATGTGATTCACAAGAAAAACCCAGAGATTTCAAATATGATTCCATAGGATTAAAATCACTCCATAGTATTAAAATGATTCCAAACTGTTGTGGTCTTTCTGATTTCTTTGTAAAAGAAGAATATATCTATTATTTTTTCCTAGTAAAAAAAAAAAATAAAAACTAAGAGCTGGCATTTTCCAAGGGGTACCCTGAGCCTAATGAGGGGTGCCTTGAACCTAATGAGGTTGAAAACCACAGGCCTATACTATGAACAAGTCCAGGGTTTTGAAAGGTGGGTGTAAATGGTGTGACACATTATCACATATACCAACACATTTTTCTCTATTAAAGAGAAACTAGAAGATTTACACATATGATAGGAGGCTAGCACTATATTATTCAATTTAAGATCAGAGCAAAACAAATATAACTATTGGAATGTGCACTAATTTGCTAGAGAATATATCAAGGTTTTTTTTAAAGAAACACAGACTAGGGGAAAACTCATCAAAAGATACTGCGGCATTAGTCCTGCAGTCATTATAGTTAAATATACATCTCTTATTCAGATTAATAAAACAAAATCTAACTTTCTTGAGCATCTTGACGGTGCCTCCAGCACTGTACTTCAGTACCAATCACTTCTACACCGGAGTTAATATTACCACACCTGAGTTAAGAGTGTTAGCCAAAGCTGTCTTCAGGGCTGTGAAACAGAGGAGAGGTTACCAGGAATGGTTTACAGGCAGTAACATGGCAGAAGAAAAGATAGTTTGTATAGCAAAACATCAAGGCCATCTGTGACCGGCGGGCCTTCTCCAGCCGCTCTAGGGCAGCTCTGCCCTCCTTGCAATTGTCTCCGCCCCTTCCAGGCTTGTTCATCGCTGGGATAGTTCTTCTTCCCGTGCCGCCAACCCCACTCTCGCCTGTCATGACTTGATGTTCCCCAGTGGCCGGGGCTAGTTCACGGGTCCCTTGGTAGCCCAAGCCCAGCCCAATGGTTGCTCACGGGGCTCCACCACCCCTACACCCCAGCCTCACGCCTCCTGTGGTGCGTCGCCGTCTCGTTCCCCAGGGTTGTCCCTGCAGGCCTCTGTTGCTGTTCCAGTTCTCGGACCCAAATACCGGTGGGGCACGTATACCCTGAAGTGTCATACGCCCTCACCCTATCCTATAAGGGAACCTAAGCCATCACCTCTATTGGAACCTCACCACAAGCCCCTCCACCATGCGCACCTCTGTGCTTCGTGCCCCCACTTGGGGACGCTAGTGTCCTTACTACCCCTAACCAACCCTCCACCAGATTCCTGTCTGGGGATCCTTACAAGCAGGGAGGGCGCTCCCCTCTGTTGAGCAGTAATTGCCCAGCTCCGGCCCCTCTGTTGGAGTCTGAAGACCTCGGCGGCGATCCTGCCCCGATTACCCTCCAGCCGGGTTGTCCCCCTCTTTTCCCCCTCTTCAGCATCCTCCACACCCACCGTCTCAATACTCACTTCGGGGACCTCTGATGCTCCCTGGGTTGCCCTGATCTTCCTTCGCTCACCTGGCCCGTTGCTCCTCTGGAGATCTGCTGGTGTCCTGGTTGCCGTGCCTCTCTCCTCAGCCACCAACCCCTCTGACACGCTGGATCTCCAGAGACTTGCCCGCAGAGTGCGCTCCATTGCTGGTGCTGGCTGCAGCCTGGTATCCGGGCTATCCGTCTCTTCCGGAGCAGCGGCCGCCATTTTTAAGTCTGCCAGCCGGCATCTGACGCCGACGTCACTGGCCGGCCGCAGCTGTAAACAGAGGTGGCTAACGAGCCACGCGGGTTTTCCCTCCTGCTCTGCGTGTCTTCCGTCCTGGGCTGCGGGTAAGTGTTCCACGTTACCATGGCCCCCGGGACACCATTAAAAAGGCTAGAGGGTCATTAACACCTATGGAGTAGGAAGGGATTAACAGGAATTTTGGAGATGCTAATAAGGCATGAAGTCAAGTGACTCTCTCAGCAGTACCTGAATAGAAATGCCACTACAAGGCAGACAAGGTTCTTTGTGTGAATCTGATATCTTTTATTAGACCAACTTAAATGGTTGGAAAACAATTATTAAGCAAGCTTTCAGGTTCAATTGTGAGGACAAAGGGGTATACAGCAGGAAAGGTAGTTTTATTCACTAGTTCCTGTTCAGGACACTGCCAACAGGAAATGCATTTCCCTTAAAGGCAGACGTTCTTTTTCAGGTCTTGTGGACTCTAAGTCACCGTCTCAATCCATCACGTACAGAGGTCAAGATTTTCAAAAATGTCAGAGTAACTGGCAAATGCTGTGCCCTCAGAAAACTTTAAACAAAGGTCATTTTCTTAGGTGATGAAAATATTATATTTGGGGCCTACCTTTAAGCACCCTCTATTGAAAACCTTGTCAAGACTCCCTGATGGTTTCCCTGAGCAGTAATACTACCTTGCATTCCTCCCCAGCCCAGGCTGAAGAAAGGATTGCTGTCCCCTTGCTACAGGGGCAAAGAGAGGGGAAACAGCTTCCCTGCAGGAGCTTTGTGGCATGGTTGGGATCAGTATCCAGGTCTTCTGAATCCAAGTCCAGGCTGTTAACCACCGCTATCAGTTCTCGTCCACATAAAGGTGCAGCTGACACTTGTCTCAGGACCCGTCAATACTGAACACCTTTCCACTGGGGTAGTTACAGCATTTCAAACTAGGATGAGCAGCACAAACCAGCACAGTACATCTCCACCGAGAATATGCACTAGAGTAGTTATTTGGGTGTAATTACATCAGTACAGATATCCCCGGTATAAACAGACCCGCGGGTCTTTATTTAGCAAGGTGTAACAGGTCCAGTTGTGAAGACAAAGGGGTTACAGCAGGAAAGTTAGTTCCTGTTCAGGACACTGCCAACATGGAGGGGGTCCAGAGGAGGGCCATTCACATGATCAGGGGACAGCAGGGCAGGCCCTACGAGGAGAGACTACGGGACCTGAACCTGTTCAGCCTCCACAAGAGAAGGCTGAGGGGGGATCTAGTGACCTGTTATAAACTAGTCAGGGGGGATCAGCAGGCATTGGGGGAGTCACTGTTCCCC
>NW_017729024.1:179829491-179834344 GCF_001723915.1 Gavialis gangeticus | reverse complement strand
CCCAGTCATTGGGTATTCCTGCCTTTGATGGGTTTCCGGTGTGCGTTCATTCTGGTGCGCAGTTGTTGTTTGGTCTCTCCTATGTATTTTCCATCAGGGCATTTGGTGCATTGGATGAGATGTATTACATTTCTGGAGGTGCAGCTGTAAGATCCAGGAAGTTAGTCTTGAAGTTTGGGGGGAGCAGAAATGCGGGGTGGGGAGGTCGGGGGGCAGGGGGAGTGCAACTGCACCACTGCATCCTCCCCTGGATCTGCCCCTGGCCAACACAAGGACAGAAGCAAAGTTCTTATTCTTCAGTGATGAGGCACAGCTGTGTAAGAAGATAATATATAACTTTAGTCTGAGGACTTCAAATGGCTTTTGCAAGTTTTAAACAAGTAACCCTCTCAGCCCCACTAGAAACTGGGATTGGCCCGATTTATAGAGAAAGAAACAGAGAGAGAGAGAGAGAGAAGCCAACCTTTCTAAGGTGGCCTTTGCTTTCTTTTTATGGTTGCCTTGGTTCTTCAGACCTCAACAAGGGGCACTGAAGATGACTGTTTTGTAATTTGCCGGTACTTATGTCTTTCTTCAGAAGGACTGTGACTAAATATAACTTGACAGTGCAGCTGTTTAGAGACACCTCAAGATGATCCTCTCTTGACATGACTGACAGGTATGTGGGCAGCTCTACTGTGTCATTATTTCTGTGTAATTTTTACAACTTAGATAATTAAACCGTAAATCTAGTAATGTCTCTCCCTCCCATCAATCTCAGCTGAGTTAACATCACCTTAGAAACAAAGTTGTGACTGCAATTTCCAAGTGTCCATTAATGTGAAGTCCTCCATTTTAAGAAGTCCAGATTGGGAACATAGGACCTGACAGACCACGGTTCTGAACAGCTGAGAATCCACCGGAAGTTAATGGAAGATGGAGGTGCCCAAAGCCTCTAAAAATTTGGTCTTAAATCTCAGTATCTCAGATTGGATACCGAGATATTTAGGTATCAAGACCCAATGTGCATTCTTGAAAAAGGGGGCTCCTGTCTCTTTCTACTTTAGTTTCTTCATATGTAAAATGGGGATAAAATGTGCAAGTCCCGTGAGGGTATTGTGGTCAGGGGACTCCACAAGGATTTGAGTGACTGCTATTTTCTTGTCTCTGATCTAATTCAGACCATTTTTTTAATCTTGGTCCCTCACATCCCTAGGAAGAGCCTTAACCACCAGGATGTTTGGATGCAAGGACACTGTCCTGGAGCTAAGCCACCTTTCTTGAAGGAAGTTTCACACAGACAGGTCCATTTCTGTGAAACGTTTCACTTTGGATAAGTATTTTTGGTTCAATTCCTAGGAATATAGTTGAGAGAAGTAGCTAGCCATGTTAGTCTGAAGTCAGGCAGAAGGCATAGCGTCTTATAAAGTAGGGTGATGCTTACAAAGCTTATGCTTTTCTGAACAAGTTTGTCTCTAAGGTGCTACCTGACCTGCCTTCTACCAGAGTTCTGATTGAAATGGTCCTGGGAGGCCAAAGAGCTTATTGTTAATTCTCAGTTCAGTTAGTCCAGTTATTTAACTCTCTCTTCTTTTGCTTTTATGCTGTACATTGAAGTGTATTTACCATTAGCTGCTTTCATATAAGCATATTATTATATGAAACATATAAGAAGCTTTCCTTGAGAGGCCGGGATCCTTACTCTGCTTCTCAAACTGGTCTGTCCCCTTGGGTTACACATTCTCCTTCTCTCTGTCTTTATTCTTGTTCTACTCTGCCATCTAGCTGCTACTGTTTGCTCTACTCCTTGTTCCTTTCTGGCTATTAAAACTTTAGTTGTCTCCCCCCTTCAGGAAGCACCACTGGCTCAAAGCCACTTAATTGAACAAAATTGGATTGAATGTAGCCTTGTTGCAAGGACAAGGTTTATTTGAGCACAACCCTCGTCAGTACACGGCAAAGACTGAATTTCCTATTCATTCAGAAAAATGTCTGGTGGACAAATAGTTTATACAAACTGACATGACTTAATAGGCCTCCTGGAGCTTAAGCAGTCCTTATAGTTAGATGATACATCTCTTAAGACAAAGACAGCTGCTGGGAGATGGGTCAATGCAAGTTACCTCCTTTCCAAGACCAGATCTGGACTAAAACGTTTTGCTGGCATAGCTGTATCAGCTCACAGTGTATCTCCCAGTCAGCATAGCTCTGCTGGCAAAAGACCTTGTGATGGTTGGCTGATCTCAACCAGAGAAGTGTAGCAATGCCAGCATCTGCTGTGTCTCCACTAGGGGTCTCAGACTGGTATTTTGGCAGAGGCCCATTCTGTAGACAAGCCCAAGATACTGTCATACCAAGAGGGTTCCTGATTTGCACGCTTGTGTTCCTCAAAACATATTGTCTAGCACGGTGCTTCCGAACTGTCATAAGCTGTTTACTTCTGAGTGTGCTTTCAGCTGAAATGACTGGCACAGATTTGTTTAAAAATGAAACCCTTCTCTATCTGCCATTCTCCTGTAATCTGTAGAATGTACTGATAGTACATGCATGTGATGTATACAGCTGGTAGGTTTTGCTGGGCTAATAACAAGCTCCAGTTAGTGACTTCCAGTTTCATTTGGGTGTTTTAAACCCCAGGCACGTGTTCTTTTAATAGCAGGATGGGATCTGATCCCCAGTCCCCCAACAATTGCACCCGTTGTCATGCCACATGTATGGCAGAAGGCACAATTTTGGGATTAGGGATCAGATCCCAATCACACCCTTTCCACTTGCCAGTGAAGGAGGATCATGATCCTGGGCTCTCCCTGCACTGGTAAGTTGAAAGCCAGGTGCACACCATCTGGTTTGAGACCTGAGGCTGTCTAACCCTGGACCAACAAGCAGCTGATTGTTGGTGAGCCCTGGGGTTTGAGAAAAAGTTGCAATTTGTAGATGTCTTAGGGTACCCCCCTCTCCCTTCTGTGGGAGCTACAGGGCAAAGCAGAAAAAGTTGCTAAGTATGAAGGTTGCCAGTAACTCTAGAAAGCTAGTAACCCACTCCCCCAAGCAGCATATTTTTGGCATTGGGACAGGGACTGTCCTGATGCTGCCCCCCTTCCCAATGCTGGTGCTGACAATCAGTGGATTGTCAATACTGGCCTGGGGATGTGACATGTCAATTTATGGCACCATACAAGTGAGCAATAAAGATGTTCCACATATTTTGTGGAACATCTTTGTGGCTGGTTTGCCACTTTATGGCACCATACACTGGCTGAACATTTACTGTTACTATTTATGGTGCAAGTAACATACTAATTGCACCACAAATGTAATATGTGCCAGGCAGACAAGGTTCTTTGGGTGAATAGACTTCATTCCATCCAGAAAGAGCACACACCAACTGCAGAGACTTCCTCAGCCTGATGAAGGGTTTTTAAACCCGAAAGGTTGCTATAATTTTTTTCCCAACTATTTAAGTTGGTCTAATAAAAGAGATCATATTCACCCAAAGAACCTTGTCTGCCTATGTCCTGGGACCAACATGGCTACAACCTACACCCCTGTAACATGTGCCAGGGACTTTTGAGTTGTAGTATTAGATATTTGCTTATCAAAAATGTTTTCTGTTGTTCTGTCAGATTTGTGGGTCAAAGAAAGCCATGTTATGGCTATGCATGAAGGGAAAGAAAATAAGGAATGTTAATTCTTTTGCCTTGTGTATAACAGGATGTAGGATGTGCCTCTAAAAACAGAAATGTTTGATTAAACTACACCTTTGCTTCTCCTTCTCTAGGTATCTTATGGGGAGGGCCAGACTGATATATAAGTATCATTATGTGCATCTAATGATGTCTACAGGTAGGTTCAGAAGCAGGAATCTGCCAATAATGAGCAACTTTAACATTCAAATTGCACTAACATCTGCATGCACTAGGACATTCCTTTGAAATAGGATGTGCCATAACATTGGCCAGTGTAGAATTTGTTGTGCAAATGTGGGGGCCTATGGTCAAGAGAGATGCAGCCCTAGCCTAGTTCCCACTTGCAAGCCCGATCTCCTTACTAGGTTTCTGGTTGTAGCCGTGTTGGTCTAAGGACATAGGCAGGTAAGGTTCTTTGAGTAGATGTGATATCTTTTATTAGACCAACTGAGTAATTGAAAAAAAGTTCTTAGCAAGCTTTTGGGCACAGTCACCCTTCTTCAAGCATAGGGGGTCTCTGCTGATCTCCTCACAAGACTTTCAGATTCTTTTTTCACTTCTGGGTGGATAAACAGCTGGAAAAAAAACTGACCCTCATAAAATTGAGAGCATTGACTGTGCTTGAGCTTGCTTATTGAGTGCTCCCAAGAACCACTGAATATATAAAAAATTATTGCACTATTAAAACTTAAGAATCTTTGCTGATGGAGAACATGTATCTTTCCCAGCCCAGTAGTAGTTGTTGAGGCAGGAGCTCTGGAGTCCTGGCTAGAGCTGCTGCTTTTACCAGGCTGGGCTAGGGCAGTTATGTGATCTGGGCCCGGGCTGGAGTAGGGCCACAGCTGGAAGGTAAGTGATGGGGTGGGGGGAGATGAGGCTGCAGGAGAGGGAAATGGTGGGAGGGGAAGACAGGCAGGAGCAGAAGTGGCTGGAAGCAAGGGTGGCCAGGCCTAAGGAGCAGGCAGTGTGGGGAGGGTGGGTGCCAGGTGCTGCAGGCATGGAGAGAGGCAGGCAGCTGTGTGCGGGCTGGGGCAAGTGATGGATGCAGTGTTGCCAACTCTCATAATTTTTGGTGTTGTTCTTAAAGGCTATGGTTTGGGAATGTGAAAAACTTAGCTCTTTCTTTTATCAATCTATATACATATAAATATAAATAAAAGAGCTAAGTTTTTCACATTCCCAAAGACT
>NW_017729024.1:179828060-179829344 GCF_001723915.1 Gavialis gangeticus | reverse complement strand
GGGACAGCTGGCAGGGGCCAAGGTGTGGAAAGGCAAGAGGCAAGGATTCCCCACACCGACTGCCCCTCTGTCACTGCTTTCCCCGGCAGGGGTGGGGTGTGGGGCTGATTTCAGAGACCTCCAATAATTCAGTCCTTGACATGGATGATGTTAATTATCCCATGGATGTTAATTATCCCAATGATGTTAATCATCACATTAATATACTTTCCAGGCATGGGATCCACTGACTGCAAAACTGTATTCCTCTTGGTTCAGAGGCAATACCTTTTATTAGACCAACAGAAATTGCAAATAATAATTATTATTATTATAATACTTGAAATTGCAATTCCTGTCGGTCTAATAAAAGGTATCATTTCTGAACCAAGAGTTCTGGTTTTTGCATTTCTTTTTCTCAGACCCACACAGCTGCCAAATACATCCCTGCATCCAATTACTGAGGTTCGTCTTCAGTTTGGGGGGGGAGGGGCACTCCCGCCCGGGGCAGCTCGGGGCAGTCCAGCTCAACCCTGTTGAACAGACTGAGCACCGCCTGGAGCGAAGCTTGTCGCGCCGCACGAATCCGGCACTTGAGACACGGCCCCTTGCCTCCTTTCCACCGCTCGCCCAGCCTGGCTCTTGACGGAGCTCCCTCGCTGAAATCTCGCCCCCCCCCTCCCCCGGCCCTCTCGCGAGGCCGAGCGCTCGGCAAGTCTCCCGGCATGCCTTGCTCTTTCTCTTCCCTAGCGCGGCGCTGAGGTGGGTGGGGAATGGCGGCGTCGGGCCTGGTGCAATCCGCCGTACTGAGGCGCCATCCTGCGGCGGGGGCTGAGGGGGGCGCGGGGCAGCGGTGAGGGTGCGGCCACGGGGTGCTGCCCGTACCGGTATTGCCGCTCCCGGGGCTCGGGGGCGCCGGGCCTGTGCGCCCTGGGGGGGAGGGGGAGAAGTCCGAGGGACCCGGATGTGCCGCGCTCCCGGCCCCAGCAGGTCGGCAGAGCGCATATAGCTGCTCTTAAAGGAGAGGGTGAGTTGCCTATTGTGCTGCTCTGGACAAGGGTTTGTGAGCTGGGTCGTGCACACCGTGCCAGAAAAACGAGATGAGTTTTCAGGGGAGGGAGGCACCTGCTGGGTATGGGCTCGATGGTGCCTGAGGCTAACTGAACCTCTTCGTGTTTCGGCAGCTAAGCTCTGACGATGGTGCGCTACTCCCTGGATCCGGAGAACCCCACCAAGTGTGAGTGCGTGGTGGGGCTGCAAAGGGGGGCACAGTGGGGCAAGGCTGTTTTGGGGGGGGGCAGGTGA
>NW_017729024.1:179821984-179827869 GCF_001723915.1 Gavialis gangeticus | reverse complement strand
GTGCTCAGGAATTGCAGCAGGGGGAGCTTAGGTTAGACGTGACAAAAAGCTGTTTAGCTAGGAGGGTGGTGAAGCACTGGATGTAAACAGAATGAGGAGTAATGGCCTGACGTTGCAGCAAGGAAAGCTTAAGTTGGATATTAGGAAAACATTTCTCACTAGGAGGGTAGTAAAACACTTGAACCAGGTTACCAGAGAGGTGGTGGGAGCTCCATCCTTGGAGCTTTTTAAGGCCCAGCTTGGCAAAGCTTTGGCTGGGATGATCTAATTGGGGTTGCTTTGAGCAGGGGGTGTAGGACTCAACCTCTTGAGGTCCCTTCCAGCCCTCACTTTCTGTGATTCAGCACCAGTAGACCGACTTAGTGCAGCTCACATTGCAACCATTCACCTTTTGTCTCCACAGCCTGCAAGTCCAGGGGCTCCAACCTCCGGGTCCACTTTAAGGTATGTGCAGCATGTTTGGCAGTTTTCTGAAAGCAAATGGACTAACAACTACAGTGAAATGTGGAGGGTGAGTCCTTCCTGGCTGAAGAAAAGCTCTGGGGCTGCAGTGATGACTTTCTTAGGACACCTTTGGATTCATCATGAAAACAGCTGAATTCTGAGCAGCCCATTTCTCCCATCAATCCCATTTTTTTTTCTTGTGCCACAATTGGTTTGTCATCGTTGTGTGACACACAAATCTGGGACTTGGATACTGTTACACCATTTTACAGGCAGAAATAGAAATTTAATTCTTGAATTAATTTTCCAAAGTTTGGCAGTGTGAATTTATCTTTCTCTACTTGTGTTCTGATACGGATTTGAGATCAGTATGGCTTTTTTACTTGTTCCCTTATTTTTCTATTTATCTATCGCTTTTGATTCAGCTGTAGGAATCACTTTTTTTTATCATGAACATTTTTTTTCTGATCGCGTCCTTCTGAAGTAGTCAATGAAAAATGTTATGTGCCCGAACTACCTGAATGTTTTTTATCTGTTGTGTTTAACATCACCAAAAGCTGTCTTTAATATTAGTGTTTAATGCTTTAGCAAGTATATTCAAATGATTAGTGGACTTGAATGTAACTTTTTGAAAATTCCTGCCTCTGAGATAAAACAAGATAATGGTCATAGTGGAATCACAAAACTGCTAAATGGAATGGACATGGAGACTCCCAAATTGAGAGAATGTAATTGTCGTGAGACAGATCAGAATTAAGGTATTCTCTGCAGAGAGAAGAGAATGAGTCACTAAACTTCACTAAATTTCATTAAAACTTTACCAAAACTGCACTAAAAACCCAAAATTAATTTCCCTGATTTGGCTTCTTTTAAACTGTTTCTGCAATAATATAACGTAGCAGGAGTAGCAAGATGGGATTAATCAGCTCCTTTCTTTTATAAACTGGGAAAGAAGGAAGACATTGTTTTATTTTTATGGAGAAATTAGGGGTACAGATAGAAGAGACTTGCATGTGTTCAGGTAAATGCATACTTTAATTTGTCAGTAGGGAAGAGCTTTTGGAGAAACATACTCATTAATGTACTATGCTTTGCTTTGTCAGAACACTCGGGAAACTGCCCAAGCTATCAAGGGCATGCATATCCGGAAAGCCACCAAGTACTTGAAGGATGTGACGCTAAAGAAGCAGTGTGTTCCTTTCCGTCGGTACAATGGTGGAGTTGGTAGATGTGCCCAGGTGAGGTTTGAAATTTGAAAGTTTGCTTTTGAACAAAAGATTATCTAGAACACACGTGTGCCGCAATGGCATAAGCAAGCTCTGTGGCACAGAGCAGACTGGGGAGGGGACAAGCAGCAGGGTGGCTGATATGGCAGGGAGCAGGAAAAAGAACAGCAGATAGAGTAGGGGTGGGCAGTGTCTGTCCCACAGGCTGGATCGGGGCTGCGGCAGACTCCATTTCCCAGCAGCCCCTGTGGCGGCGGCAGTTCCTGCTTACTGCCACTGGTCCCAGCCCTGCTGCCCAGGTACTCTAGCCCAACATTCCTGCAATGGCTGAGACTCCACAGGGAGCAGGTTGTGCCTCTGCCCAGGCCCTACTCTGTGGTGTCACGACTGCAAGATCCTGGCCCCAGGGGGTACCTCCCCAGCTGGCTGTCCTGCCCACACAGCTCCTGACCAGTCTCCATGGAGACCTGGGAAGCATAGAGCCATGATAGCTGTGTAGGCAAGGGGCTGTTGGGAAATGGATTCTGGCCACTGGCCGGATCCACCATTTTGCCTACTCATGAGAGCAAGGGAAGGAGGTCAGAGTGTGGAGTTAGGGAGGGTGTGGGGCTAATTTGTGGTATGCCTACCAAAAAGACTGGCTCCCATTGATGTAGAAGATGAAGACTTGATTGTATTTTGGGTGTTCAGCTATGGTGAAGAGAGAAATTGCTGCATTGAATTCTAAGTGAAAAGTAAGTGTGAGCATGTGGGCAGAAACATTACACCAGTACTAAATTGTAACAGTACAAGCTGTTTGACTATAGCTGTTAAGTTTGTTTGCTCCTGTACTGGTTTAAATGGAGCTAAAGAGCTATATAACTTTAAACCTGTTTTTTTCAGGTGCAGTTACAGAGGTTTAGTTCACTTATTCTGGTGAAGAAGCAGACAGACTTAACTGTAAATCAGAGTAGGTAATGCTGTTCCCAAATAGCAAGTCCTTTCTTTTTTAAGATTGTTTAATGTTATAGCTGTCCACAGACTAAGCTCATTCCTATCTTAAAAATGTAAGCTACAGCATGATTTAACATATGGAAGCTTTTGCTTACACAGTCTAGGGCAGCAGTAGTCATTGCTGACTTCTTTGAGCACTTGAACTGTGCAGAAGGTACGTTTTAAATGAACTTTAGTGATTTTGGTGTATTAGTTAAAAGTGAATTCAGGCAGGATTTTGTGTAAAATTAGAATGGTCAGTTGTGGTTGCTGTGATGACTTTCTTAGGACACCTTTGGATTAACCATGAAAAGAACTTTCGAGTTCTGAGCAACCTTTGTAAAAGATGGACAATTGTTTTTGTTTTAAGTAAAACTACAACTAATCTGAATCTTAATCTTGCAGGCCAAGCAGTGGGGCTGGACACAGGGACGTTGGCCTAAAAAAAGCGCTGAGTTCTTACTGCACATGCTCAAGAACGCTGAGAGTAATGCTGAGCTTAAAGTAAGCAAAGAATACAAATTGACCAGTAGAGCCAGTTCAATGTCTTGGGATACCAGTAGTCCCGAATTGGGAACTAAAAACCAAAGGTGACATTGCTTACTTTATACAGAGGGAGAGCTTGCAGCACTCTGGTCTGGATTTGGGGTTTTGTCTACTGCACAAATTGTACAAATCTTTGGGAACAAAACATCATAAGGTTTACAACTTTCAGTTTATGCACTAAATTATCAATTTGCATGCTTACAGTGTGTGGCAGAGAAGAGTTTTGAAACTTACAGAATTAAGGATATACTCTTACTAATTTGTAGCTTAGTTTAAAATATTCTTAGTACTGAATTGTAGTTACTTCTGATGGCAGTGATGACTATCTTAGGACACCTTTGGAATAACCATGAAACAAAATGTTTTTTCTGAGCCATCAGTATTTTTAAATTTTAGATTGTACCTTTTAGAAAACTGCTCAAAGTCTTACTAAGCTTTTTTTTGGCTAGATAAAGTGTAATGGTATTTGATATTTAGTTTTGAGTTTTTGTTTCCACATACTAGTTTTTAGTGTTTGTCGTCTTTTGGTTGGTACAAGGCAGTTTGGTTTATAGACAAAAACAGACCTTGAGTGTATTAATTACATATTTGTTTTGTATTTCTTTCAGGGCCTTGATGTGGATTCTTTGGTAATTGAGCACATCCAGGTGAACAAGGCCCCTAAAATGCGCAGACGTACCTACAGGGCCCATGGTCGGATCAACCCCTACATGAGTTCCCCCTGTCACATTGAGATGATCCTCACTGAGAAAGAGCAGATTGTACCTAAACCAGAAGAGGAAGTTGCACAAAAGAAAAAGGTTAGAAATATTTAGTAGTGAAACTCTTGGCCACTTAATTTCAGATTTGACTCTACATTTGGTCAGAACTCTTGTCAGTGTGTTTAAAAAATCAGGTTTTTTAAATTGTTTTTCAAATAATGTGGTTGCTGGGTCATCTTAGGATACCTTTGGAATAATCATGAAAGCAAAATACCTGCTGAGCGGCCTTAATGCTTTTGTGCAGGGTATGGAAGAGCTGCCTTGAAAACTAGTGAAAAGATGGTTTCAGCTTGTTTCCCAGTTTCTGGTTTCAGGCAAGGAATGTTCCTAAATAACTTAATGTGTACACACACTGAGTCTGTGGGAAGATGTCCACACATGGAGTTGTTCAGGAATAGTTGTATATTGCTCTCCCAGTTTCCCTTACTCTGAAAGGATTTTCAAGTGTAGACGAGCCCTGAGAAACTTAATGAAAAGTAGAAACTTAGTGGATTGAGTCATTTCAATTTAAGTAACCATCTGATTTCTAGTAGGACTTCTGATGCTTATGTTGCAAATTTTACAGGTGAGACTAATTCCTTTTCAAGTGCTTGAAGCCACAGAGTGCAACACCAGATTCTGAAACTAGTCAAAATTCAGCTATGCTTTCTCAGTAGGGCAGCTATGAAAATTACTGAAGGTGTGCATATCTGCACTGCATACTTGGCAGATTGCTCTGTCCATCCTACCTGCTGAACCAGAAGCAGTGTGGGTGCATTTGCACAGGACTGTGGGTAGGCAAATCAGTCCACCGCAGAAATGGGCTACATTGCTTCCACTTCAGGTGGATAATGCATACGTAGTAAGCATGACACTTGAATGGACTGCCATCTGGGATGATAAGCTTTGCAGTGCAGGTATGCCTTTAAGTTTCTTGGAGGTAATAGGGAATTTTCCATATTCAGGATCACCAGTAGGAACTTGTCAGTGGTAGTAATCCTCCCTCCTTCCCCAAAAGAAAAGTGACTGAGCAAATGCTGTGAGAATCACTTGGCATTATCTCTCTGTCCTGTGTAGACTTTCACTCCTAACACTTTCCTTTTTTCAGATATCCCAGAAGAAGCTGAAGAAGCAGAAGCTTATGGCTCGGGAGTAAATCTGATGCAACAGATGTACATAAATAAAAAGAAAAAGTCTGATTGTGTGTGCATGTATTTTTTTTTAAATTAATTCTTTTAATTCTTGCTTATTTTTTAACATTTAACATGCCTAACAGTTTGTTCTTTTCAAAGGTTTTATTACGCTATTGGGTAGCTGTCTACAACATTTAAAGCAGGGATGGGGAACGTCTGGGCCATGTTCCCAGCAGCTCTGGAGTAGCTCCCTTCACTGCTCTGCTGCATGTGCTGCCGGTGAGGCTGAGGTTACCATGAAGAACAGCACAAGCTATGCAGGCAGGGCCAGCTGGGAAATGGAGTCCCCAGCCAACTGGTGGCCCAGAGGATCCCCATTCCTGCTTTAAAGCATCAGGCATTCCTGCTTTAAAGCATCACCCAGTTAGGCTAGCCTGTGGGCATTAGGACCAAGTTACCTTTTTCTAGAGGCATGGGGAGAGTGACTGCCACCTAAGACACAACTCCCTCACCCCCACACTGCTGAATTTTGTTACTCCCTTGAGTGTTGCTGAATGAACAGAAGCTTCAGATCTGAGGGCTGCATGAAATGGCTCCATGGGCTGTAGGTTGCCAACCTCCTATTGCGGATTCCTAAAGCACGTTCCTTCCTCTAACATCCTTGTCACAAACAGTTTAACGTAGACTGTAACCACTTTAGATTATTTCTAACTAAAGTTTTGATTTAAAGCCTTGAAATTCATGGTAAGGGTAAGACATCAGAAAGTTTCATTAAATTCAGTTGGTCGATTTTTTTTTTTTTTTTTTTTTTTTTTTTTTTTTTT
>NW_017729024.1:179819268-179821925 GCF_001723915.1 Gavialis gangeticus | reverse complement strand
TTTTTTTTTTTTTTTTTTTTTTTTTTTTTTTTCCTTGCACTTCAGTATGTTTAATTTAGAGAAATGTTGAGTGTTAAAGGTGATGACAACATTCTATTTATTCATGTTTAGTTATTGAATCACAGAAAATAGGGGTTGAAAGGGACCTCAGGAGGTCATCTAATCCAGTGGTTCTGGGTTTTTTTGTACCAGGACCCATTTGTTTGTAAAGGCCAAGGCCCAGTCCAGACCCAGTGGCCCTCATTCCTGACCTCCTACTCCCTGCCCCTAGGCCCCAGCCTCCCCACTGTGTGAGGCCAGGGGGTGGGGAGAAGGGAAGCAGCTGGTTTTCCCCATCTTTCTCCCTTAAAAGAGAATCCATTTTTAAAGTTTGTTCATGACCGTTTCATATATTCTTGTGACCTACCTTTGGGTCACAACCCATGGGTTGAGAAATGCTGATCCAGCCCTCTGCTCAAAGCAGGGCCATTCTGAAATGGATCATCCCAGCCAAAGCTTTGTCTAGCTGGGTATGAACAACTTCCAAGGATGGAGATTGCACCACCTCTCTGGGTAACCTGTTCCAGTGTTTTACTACCCTCCTGGTGAGAAACTTCCTAATATCCAACCTAAACTTCCCGCAACTTGAGCCCATTGCTCCTTGTTCTGTCATCTGCCACCACTGAGAACAGTCCAGCTCTGTCCCCTTGAAACCCCCTGCGGGTAGTTGAAGGCTGCTAATCATTCTCAATCATTCTGTGGACTAAGTAGACCCAGCTCTTTCAGCCTCTCCTTACTGATTAACATCAATAATGTTAATTAATTATGGGGAATAATGTCCATGAGAACCAGCTGGTCTCTGGGATGCTGAATAGTTAATTTCTTTTGTGCTTTAGAATATCAGTACCCCTTGCGCAGCAATGGTGATGTGAATGTCTCACTGCAATAGCACATCTTTTTGTCTTGGATAAATGCTGGCCAAAGTGCAGAACAGATGACGAGTTCTAGAAACAGCTGAGCAGTTGCTCTTTGTGCAGGTAGTGCCATGCATTTAAACAACATTTTAACGTTGCCTGAGCTTAACCTGTGTTTTCCTGCAAAATGCAACCATGACAAGTGTTGCAAAACAGGGTTTGCCATTTGTCTTGGAAAGCAACCAAATGAGCGTCTATAGCTTTGGTGCTATGGGCATGCAGACCCCGCACAGGGGACTTCTCCAGCCTGCGCGGGGGCTCAGACAGCCTCTCCTCGGGCATGCCGGTTCTCACACATCAACGAAAGAGCTGCCAGTTACAGGGTCAGATCTAGGTCCCTCTTGCCCCCTGCCTCTCCCTCAACCACCAAGAAAACCAAGCGCCAGGCCCTGCCGTGCTTTGCCAGGGGGAGGAAGAAGGGGCGAAGTCCTGTCCAGTTCCACCCCTGAAGCTACCCTCCGTCTTCAACGCGCTCCCCAAATGCAAGCTGGGCAGAAACTTTCCACCGATGGGAGCGTTGCCTGCAGCTGCCGGGCTCTTGTCAGCGGGATCGTCCCTCTCATGGTGTGACCGCATCGCTGCGCGCTTGTGGCCGCTCTCAATGTCTCGTGCGCAGGACGCGGCACGTGGTGAGCGCGACCGGGCCGGGAGCCACCCCGGAAGTCCCGCACCACCCCGGCCTCTGAAGCCTCTAGCAGCGGGGAGGGGGGCAGCCCCATCCCACGCAGCACGTGACCCTCGGGCCTCGCTTTTCCATTGGTGCCCAGGCTGCGCCCCTGACCCGGAAGCGAAGAGGTGGCTTCCGGTGCGAGGGGTTGTCGGTGGCTGAGGTGAGATAGCGCGTTGGGGCTCGGTCCTGTCAGTTATGGCTTCCTCCGCGGCCGCTCGGCGGGCAGCCTAGGCTGAGCCCAGGGGTGGTGGTCGCGGGCGGGTGGTGTTTAGACTCTATATACCTCAGACCCTGTAGATCCCATAGACATTAGGGTTGGAAGGAACCTCCGATATCATCCGGTCCAGCCCCCCGCCCACGGGGCAGGAAGTCAGCTGGGGTCAGATCACCCCGGCAAGATAACCATCTAAGCGTTTCTTAAAGATATCCAGAGTAGGTGCTTGCACCGCTTCTACGGGGAGTCTATTCCAGACTCTGGAGACTCGGATGGTAAAGAAGTTTTTCCTTATGTCCAGTCTAAAACGGTCTTCCAGCAGTTTGTGTCTGTTAGACCTTGTCTTCCCTTGGGGTGCCCTGGTGAACAGATGTTCTCCCAGTTCCTGATGCACACCCTTTATGTACTTCTAGGCTGCCACCAAGTCAGCCCTGAGCCTTCACTTCTCCAGGCTGAAGAGTCCTGCACCTCAGGCATTTCTCCATGTTGAATGTCATTGGGTTTTGATCTGCCCATCTTGGTCTGCTTGAATCACCAGCCCATCCTCTAGTGTGAGAAGTGCAGCCAGCACCTCAGCGGGAGGCTCTAGAGGAGGTGGAGAGAAGGGGTGCGTGCTGGGGTCTCACCCTGTCGGCGGAAGGGGAAGGTTTCATACCTTCTAGGGTCGGAAGGGACCTGAGCAGTTCATCTAGTCCGACCCCCTGCCATGGCAGGAAGAGCACTGGGGTCAAATGACCCCAGTAAGGTGGTCATCCAACCTCCTCTTAAAAACCCCCAGGGTGGGAGCCTGCACCACCTCACTTGGAAGCTGGTTCCAGAC
>NW_017729024.1:179802104-179818824 GCF_001723915.1 Gavialis gangeticus | reverse complement strand
GTGCCAGAATAATTTTCTCGAACAGCTTGCCCAGGATCGAGGTAAGGCTGACTGGCCTGTAGTTCCCCGGGTCCTCTTTCCTCCCCTTTTTGAAGATGGGAACCACGTTGGCCCTCTTCCAGTCCTCCGGCACCTCTCCAGAGCACCACGAGTGTTCATAAAGCCGTGCCAGGGGACTTGCAATGACCCCAGCCAGTTCCTTTAGGACTCTAGGGTGAAGATCATCTGGGCCGGCTGACTTAAAAACATCCAGCCCCTCCAGAAGCTCCCTAACTAAATCCTCACTCACTCAAGGTGTCGGAGGTATCCATAAAACATGCCGGATACACACCCGTGGCAACAGCTCTGTGGTTCAGCTGCTGCTGGTGCGACACAGGAGCTTTGGCGAAGAGGGACCTGTGGTCTGACCCAGTCAGTGGCAGGGCTTATTAATAGGTCATAGGTGAAATCAGTCATAACCTTAACCCCAGACTGAGGCAGAGGCAGCTGCCAAGCAAGCAGGTGCAATACGGTCATAGAGTAGGGCCCCTGCCAGAGCTTTGCTGAATATTTTAAGACCTTCCAGCTAACAGTGCTCCTGGGTTTCATACTGGGGAAGCTCTGCTGTATGGGAGATGTTGCCCTGGTTTTAGACATCCAACTTGGGGACGTCTGAGTTCTCTGTTGCTCAGTTGGAGACGCTGTCAGCCTCGGCATCAGAGATGCTGAGCCCTCCCAGCTTCATTTGATGTCAGCAAGATTTGCTGGCACCTAGCACCTTAATCTGGCTTAAATTGGTTACAAGAATTTTTTTAAAGATTTTAATCGTGGTTAAAGGAAGAATCCAAATGAAATACTGTGCCCTTTGGGCATTTTTGTGCTGTACAAAGTTGACTGAGAAGGCTTTTCCTTGTTTCTCTTTCAGGCCACCACTAAAAGGCCTTACATCCAGCAAATATTTCTTTTCCAGAGAGAACTTCTCACTCAGTTTCAGCTTTGCAGTTACAGAGCAAAACAACAAGCTTTAGCCTGAAAGGGTTGTTGAAGTGTCAGGAATACCAGCCCGGGGCTTTCAGCAAAATGAAGGAAGCCTTGTTTGCTGCGACAGAAGCCCCCTCGTAACTGAATGGCGGGACTGAGTTCCTTGAAGCTTTAGCATAGCTTTCCTCTGTCAACCATGTTAAGCTATGTGTTTAAAAATAACAAACAAACTAATTTCTCTTTCTACTGCTCAACCTTCGCTTGCTTAATCTATTGTATACCATTTTCCATCATCCTAAACTTTTTCTCTTGTGTCAACAGCTTCTGTTGTCAGATCAAGAAGAGCCATGGTGTGCATTCCTTGCATCGTCATTCCAGTTCTTCTCTGGGTCTACAAGAAGTTTCTTGAGCCGTATATCTACCCTATCATTTCACCTTTCATTAAGCGCATATGGCCCAGGAGAGCGGCACAGGGAACATTGGCCACAAAACAAGGTCCTGGTGACAGTACTGCAACTGCACCTACAAAAACAGACCAGAAGGATGATTCTGGGCCTTATAAGGTAAGATATGTTGGAAGAGGGTCATAGCTAGGGACCTACCAAATTTACGGCAGAAGTAGAATGCACAGCAGCTCCTTTAATTTGCATGTTTCTCCACACTTACCTCACCTCTTCCTCCCCTCCCCCTGCCCGCTGATTAGTGGAGGACCCCATCACTCCCTCCTGATCAGCAGGGAAGATAAAATCTTGGTTTTAAACATGGTGCCTTTTTTTGCCTCCCTGCCCATCAGCTGCAAACAGCAGGGCTGTCTGGGGCCAATTGGCAGCAGAAGGCAAAAACAGTGCCATATTAAAACTGCAGTTTTTGCCTCTCTGCTGAATAGGAGTGAGCCACAAGTGGGATCCCACCACCAATCAGCCAGGCAGGACAGGGGGAACCTGCAAAATTAAAGGAGCCACAGTTCACACCACTTCCGCCAGGAATTTGGTAGGTCCTTAGTTATAGCTAAACAAGGAAGCCCCCACTAGAGCTTGCTGTGATAATCGAAACTGGTAGTTACAAAGGGTGCAGACAGAAGTGCAGCTCCCAGCCCTAACTCAGAACAATTTGTGCAAAGCGCTCTGAGTTACAATGTTCACTGAGACCAAACAGAAGTTCACTGTTGGTTCCAGCTAGGAGGGGAATCTAGCAGTGGGCTGGGAGCCTGCAGCCAGATTCCCATAGCAATGGCCATGGCTCTCTGCCAGTGCTCACTGTTTTCTGAATGGGAGTGGGGAAAAGCAACAGAGGGAGCTCATTCTTGGGGCTCCACAGCCGGTGCTGAAGGGTGGGGTGGGTTAATTGGAGCCCTCACTCCCACCTCAGGGTGGGGGGTAGGGGGCTTCAATACACCTGCCCCACCCTCCAGGAGGGGCTGAAAACCCCCAGACTGAATTTTCTCCTCCCTTTCCCCCACCTCCTATTCTAAAAACAGCACCAGTCTGGGATCTCCATGGACAAGTCAGAGAAGACGCTATATTTTGAAACATCTTCATCTGATACCTTGTGCAATGAAGGGTCAGATTTTCACCTTTTTTGAAGCTCTCTGCAGCCTGGCATTTGTGTTTGGTCACAGCTATAAACTGCTTCCTGTAGCCAGATCAGGTGAAAATTGTCACTTCTGTCTACAGCCAGAGGTGTGGTGGGTTTTGGGAGTTAAATTTATACATGAAAGAAAAGGTCATAAATGCTTAACCAGGTACAGATTTTGCAAATTGAAAAAGTAAATTTCCCCTGTCTGAGCTCTGTGATTTTTGGGGAGGAAACAAACATCTTCCAGAGATGTGACTTCTATTCCACTTCTATTTGCTGAAGATTCTATTAGTGGAAGAGTGAGATCTTAGATGACCATCTCATACAGGGGTGTCAAATTCATCTGGCCTTACCTGCAGGCCAGATTGCGCGCACAGACCTCCACGTGCTAGATCCAGTGTACGTGGTGCCCACTGCAGCTGGTCCAGATGGGGTGGGAAGGAGCCCATCATTTTAGGCAACTGGCTGCAACTCTGGGAATCAGCTGCTGTGCTTGGCTTCTTCCCACAGTGCTGATGGGGCTTCAATGCTGCTGCTTTCACTTGGGTGCTTGGCAGCCAGGTGGGCACTGGAGCCCCAGCAGCATGGGTATTGTGGGTGCTTGAATGCTGCCACAGAAACAAGCTGTAATGCCAGGCTTGTTTCTGCAGTGCTGCTGGTGGCTCCAGCACCATGGCTGTTGCATGAGCACTTGGCTGCTTCCTTAGGAAAGTTCCTCCATCCCAGTCAGGGAAAGGGTAAAGTCAGCAGGCTGAGTGATGGCCCTCATCCAGCCCACAGAGCTATGTTTGACACACCTGCTCTAATGCATGAAGCAGAACGGGATAGAATTAAATTACCTTACCTGGTTCTGCTGGTGGTAGTGAATAAGAATGTCAGTGCAGTTCAGCTGTTTTCATGGTTATCATTCTCATCAATATCACACTATGCTAGCCAAAGAAATTTGTGTATGTTCTTCTGTACTCTTTTCCCCTACCATTTTATTGTGTTACCTTTTAAAGAATTGCTTTTGACTTCAGTAGCTACCAGTGCAAACTTCTCTTGAATTACGGTAGATGTTCTGAGGCTGTCTCTGAATATGTTTCTCCCCAACTAAAATTGCATTCTAAATTTGATTTTTGTCTTTAATCTCATGATTGAAAGATTTATCTCCTGTCTGTATTTTTATTTTCAGTTTGAAAGCAATGGTGTCGCAAATGGAGTCACTGCAAAGGGACCAGCAGAGGTTTTTGACAAGAAGACCGACTAAAGGATTTTACTCCTTCCTATACAATATGAACTGGTGATACTGCTCTTGGAGATTTTTTTTTTTTTTTTTGCACTTTAATCTATGGAAGAGAGATGAGTAGTACAGAAGTGTCCTCTGCCACTAAAAGGAGTAGTTAGCAGGTTCCTATTTAAAATGTTTGAGAAATTTTTAAAAATATTTATTCCTTACTGCATTTTTCCCCACTGAAATTCTTCCCATGTGTGCACTTCAGGTGACAGCTAGATTCTAGGCAAAATTATTTTTTTTAATGAGTAAATGCGGCTTTGCACTGTAGATATCAGATATATACATAGTTGCCTTAGAATATATCCAGAATCCATCATTTTACACAACCTCCTGAATCTTGCATTCAGTTTAATCTCATTGTTTTATTCTGTATTGGCTTTAAATGTTGGATTGTATCTGCTATAGTTTGGAACTTATCTCTGAGGAGGTGTTCTAGCTCTTCACTTTAGGAACTAAAGGACTCCCTGCCTTCACTAAAGACTTATGAATTATGGATACAGGTAGCTTTTTTTTTTTGGAAAATCACCAAGGACCTAGAGGATGTGCGGTGTATGCGGGCTTTTCTTAGCTTTACTACAAGCAGAAAAAAGGTCCTGATTCTGCCCTCTAACTATTCAGCATTGAGAGATTGCACACTTCTGTTCTAAAGAGAAATGGCAGGACATGTCATGAAAGAACTATTACTTCATGTGTCAGCTGCAACAGTTCAAAATTGTACCATTCCATGTAAAATTTTAAATTATTCCAGATTAAATCAGTTTAACCTGCTTATTTAACATATACATTGAAATAAAATGTTTTTAAAATGCCGGTTTGTTTCTCATAAAAGTATTTCTGGTTTCTATTCTTTTTTTAATGCATGTAGTTTCAGAATGGGAAACAGCTGAGGCATGTAGACAGGGTATCAAGCATGAGGAACAACCTAAAACTTTTTTTCTGTCTTAGCTTGCTGTCAGATTTGGGAAGAAACCCTCCTTTTGTCTTCTGCTTTGCAAATCTACCTGCAGAATTGGATGCTTCTTTTTGCTCAGTAGGGAATGGGAGATAAGGTTTTATATATATATAATATATATATAGAATAGTGCTAACAAAAAATCCCAGTTTGAACAGTACATTACTAGAGAATGTTCAGAGAACTACAGTGTATAGACCAAGTCTCTCCATCAGGGGGTCATTTAATACCTGTGGCTTGCTTGAAATAAGTTGTCTGCAGTTATAATTCCTGCCTGTCTAGTGCTTGTATCCTTCACAAGATTTTAGAGCTATTTTAGGTAGTTCACGGACGGTAACTAGGAGCGATAGAACAAATGAATCACAGGAAAAGCTGGTTAGTATCATCGTTCCCTCCACTAAACATATTACTATGTGATGTAAACTGTCTCTTGGGATACTGAAACCATGAGATTCCTTTTAAAATAATCTGGTCTAAAGAACTTTGTGTTAACACATGGGGGAAAATACACTACTATTAATTCTTGTTAGTCTTCTCAACCATCAGTCTGTGTACTATAGCTTAGCACAAGTAAAAGATCCTGCTCCAAAGGCTGCCCAGTGCTTCACATCTTAGATCCTGCTTTCAGCAAGATATAACTTTGCCTGATTTCAAACCAGTTGAGTTAAGATTTTTTCCATTCAGGTTACAGCTGAGGCTGACTTTGTATGGTGGAACTTAAAAGAAAAAAATGTTTTAGCTCCTTCCAGGAATGAAATTAGTAGGAAATATTCACTTTTCTCAATGCTGTAAGCATTTTATAGCTGTATTTTTGAGAAGCTGCAGTGCCAGTGTGCTTTGCAACAGGGACTTGATGTTTAGTGGTTGGGTGGGGTTGCCTTTGTTCTAGGAATGTGCCTATTGCCTCTTCATAAGAAGGACTTGCCTCTGAGAAATCTTAATATACTGGTGATTGACGGAACAGCCAAACTAACAAGTCTCAGTTCTGACGATGCCATGGGTTCTAAGCGTGCATCTGCCCATGAAGGAGCTATTTAGGACTTTTTCTGCAGTGGGGCCAGGCACCAAATTTTCTGGACTACCAGTGGGACCAGGCACAAAATTAAATAAGTTGTAAATGTGCTATCATAGTTTCTCTTGCATCTGTGTTCTCTGGAGAAGAAAATAAGTGCCTTGCAAATGGAAAGTACTGGCCTTAGCTTGCCTGGTGGGAATTGAGTAATTGAAACTAGGGATCCAACATGGAAGATAGGTTTTTTTGGGGAGGATGGGAGGTGTTGAGACCTGTGATTGGCCAAGCAAGGAAACAAGTATGGGAAGATTGAAATCAGGAGGTAGCAAATGGTTACAGATGGCTGGGTTTGGATTAGGCTGGTGTGGTTCCTTAAGAAGGGAAGGGAACTGCCTGAGCAGTATGAATAAATAGTGAAGTAGGGCCTGGCTAGACAAGTGGTGCTCAAACTTTTTGGCCAGCATGCCAGATGGGCAGTGTCCATGCCATCTGCAGGCCCAATCTGGTTGATGGTCTTTATCTGGTACAGGCAATGATGGCTAGGAAATGATATTTAGAGATTTGCTTTTAGGAATTGGCTTGTAAGTAGAGTTGCATTAAAACAATGGTCCAGGGGAGCGGCAAGGGTTAATTCATTCCTAAAAGTCTGTTTGTGACAAAGTTTCCCATTCTCAGCCTTTGAGGCAGACACTGTGTCTGAAGCCAGCAGACAAGCAGGCACATACATCCTGGGAAACTGAAAACATACAACACAGCGTTCCCTGAAAACCTTTAACAAGAGATAAGGACAGTGACCAGCCGCAAAACCGCTGGGATTTCCAGTTCTGGTGGATGGACCAAATTAGGAGGCTGGGGATGTTCAGATTAAGACACTGGTAAATGTCCAAATTGAGATGTTTGAGAAACAAAGTAATATGCTGGCAGAACAGAACATGGACAGTATGATGACCACAGCAAAACCAGTCAATGCTATCAAGAAATGAAGAGTCATCAGGAGAAAAAATACTAAAGGAGGGATTTTCAGAGCAGTAAGGTGGAATTCTGAAAATACCATAGGCCAGTGGTGTGCCCTCTGCCTGTCTCGCCTACCCCATCAGGAGGGGTGGGCATCGGCTCTTGACCTCCGGGACTGCTGACATCTTACCTTCAAGAAAGAACCACAGTGCGGTGCTCACGTACTGACCAGAGGTACCATCCTGCGAGAGCCCTGGAACTGGTAGAGAAGTAGGATTGAGGGGGTTATCTTGTTTGCTTGCCTGTGTTACTCTTATCTGCTGTCACTGGGTATCAATAAAATTTGCCTGTTTATCAAATGGAAGAAGTCGTGGTCTGTCTGAGGGTTTGCCCAGAACAAGGTATCGGCACCTGATTGTAAATCCAGTGCTAACAGGCAGTAGTGGCAAGGCCTCATCTGGCTGCATGGAGGGGAGTAGGGGGCATCCCAGCTCTAACCTGGCCCTGTGAGGATGGGGTGGCAGGGAAGGGTCCTTGACCCAGGCCCATGGGGGAGGGAGGTTGTGGAGGGGGGCTTAAGCGGGCCCCAAACCAGCCCCACTGGAAAAGGAAGCATGGCCCAGACCCATCCAGCCCAGGGGAGAGTAGTGAGGAGAGGGAGCATAACCCAGCCCCAGCCTGCTGCGTGGGGAGGTTGGAAATTTGGCAGCAGAGGAGGGTGTTGCAGTCAAATGTGGGATTCAAACCTAGTGCAGTTAAGGATTGACATGATGCCTCATTTGATTAACAGCAGAAAGGCTTTAATAACTATGCCACAAATGAGCTATAAAACTAAATGACAGAAAAAGAGCTCCTTCCCAATGTTCAGTAACCGAGCTATCACAAGTCCTAGTATATGTTAGCTGCAAGAGTGTCTCACCAATGCATGCTGAAAGCGGTTTTAGTCTTTTCAGCCTTCACTGAGCATTGTGATCTGTTGCCTGAGAGCGATCAGCTGAGTGCAGGTACAATGTTGCAATCATTTCTCTCTCTCTCCTGGAGTACTGTACACACTTGGCTGGCAACTTTGCTTTGTTCTTATACTGTTTAATTGTATAGCTTCAAAGCATTCCTTCTTGATAGTTGATCAATTAAAGTCCGAACAAAGCAGGTAGGAAGGGACAGTCATGTTACAATTGCTAACTGCTCGGTTTCTGTTTTGGGTCATCCAGATTTGAAACTTGTTTTTGATCAATTCAGAGGTTACATTTCAGTCGAATGGGATGGGTCTTGATTGGCTTAATGGGATACCTTGGGGAACTGATCACAAGATGCTGTTTTTGGGTAGTTGTTTTAACAATGGGACAGAATCCACAATAGTCTGCATTGGTGATGGTCTATGGAGACGTTTGCAAAACCCCAGGCAGACATTGAACCCCTGTTCTGAGAAATATGCCTTAATCAAGGGAGTATGTCAGCAAGGAAGATAGTCATGTAGGGATATGCCATTATTTATGAATGGTTTAGCATAATAAAACATTGGGTGCATTTGCAACTAGCACAGGAGCTGAAACCACCTGAGATTGCTTTATTTTGCATAGTCCCAGTCACAATCTTCTGTTCTTGTGCAAGATGCACTGATATTTTAATTTAGTCATTTAAATTTCATGCGTAGGTCCAGCCAAGCTTTCACAGCCATCAGAGGGTGGCCATTTTTATTGCCACTGCTCCCCTGCTGCCAAATCTGTAGGGAGCACTGTGGGCTGGATACCGTTGGTTCCACAGGTTCCCAATGTTTATGTGGCCAAGGGTACTTTAATATTCATATTGGCGCCTACTTTTTCTTTTAAATTTGAAAGTTTAGAATTTAGGTCAATTCAATCATCTCAGCCATTACTTAAAATTACATTAGTTAGTTCTGCAACTTCAAAATGCAGCTTCCCTCTACTTTTGAAGTTTTATCTGCAAGCACCGCATTGGGAACCCCGCTGGTCTAGTGACTCTGGGCGTAACAGAGGGAAGAATAGGATTATCACAGACCAGCCCCTGCACAACTGCAATGGTCTGGGTCCAAGGCTCTCTGTTCCTTCCTCCTAGGCTTGTTAAAGCTCTTGATTTGCTAAGGAGTCTCCCAATGTTGAGTACTCTCTGTAAGACTCAGACAGTCCAAGATTTTCTTTTTATGGGCAGGCAGTTGCTTAACCCTAAAATGGTGCCTAATACAATGAAAAGTGGCCTTGGAGACCAGTGTAGAGAGAAGTCAGAGCAAGATACCCACTGCAGGCAAGCGCTGGGAGGAGGGGGTGATCTCTAATAGCATTCAGCAAATCTGAGCAGAAGCCAGAACATGCCTCAGTGCATGATGTTGAGGACACAAGTCTCACCCTCAAGTCAGAAATGTGGGGTTACAAGGTCACTGGACAGTGTGGGCAGGTCATAAAAAGCATTAAAACAGCGGGGAAATCAGAAAAGGGGAGGGGACGGCATTCCCTGCAAGTTTACTGTGGTAGTAAAATTGCTTGCATAAAATTTCTATACATCTACATCTTCAGCTTCAGACCTTGTGTTGCTCAGTGTCCTATTGATCTGAGGTCCCCTATGCCCTCTTCAGTCCCTTCAGCCTTCTCATGTGCTCCATGTTGTCTGCCTCCTTTAGCTTTGTCCCCTCCAGTCTCCTCCATCAGCCCGGGTTGCTCCTTCCAGTCTACTCAAACACTTTGCATTACTATTTGGACCCCCATAGGCTACCAAACACTGTCTCTGCTCCCCACGCTGCTGTCTGGCATCTCCTGCTCTTTTATTTGCAACACTTTTCTCAGTTTCTGAGAGAGGGGTGTCCTGTGGGGTCTTCTCTGCAGGCAGACTTGCCTCCAAACAGTGGGAGATTCATTTCCACCTGCAGTAAGTGGAATGGAAGCATGTGGGTAACTCGGAGCTTTTGTGCTTCTCCCAAGAGTTTGAATGAAAACTTAATGCATCCGGTGTCCTTCAGCTTGTCAGTTCCTTGGCCCTGATTCTCACGGCACTGTCGCCAAAAGGCCAAACTCCATATTATGCTGTTCTGATCATGTGTCCTGCTTGCATTTTTGTTCTCTAGTAGCCAAAAGTTTGTGAAATCCACTTAGTTTAAAACCCTTATTCTAGGAGCAGATTATTGTTTAAGTATAAACATATTATCTATTACAGAAGACAACGGCACAAAATAATTAAGCTGTGTTTATTAAATAATAGTTCATGTGACTGATCCTATAATTATTCATGGCTGGAGCAGTGCTTTATTTTGTTAATAAAAATGAGGGAGCTTTAGAAAATTATTGTACTTGAATTCTGGGATTAAAACCTCACTGCAAGTTGCCATCGACCTGCGGTAATGTCACTGGCATAGAGTTATCAAGGATTTAGAGTGGAGTGGTGTGTTAGCTGGTCCAGGAAATGTCTGAGAGATGAGGCTTCTTTGTTATACCTTTTATTGGACCAACTGTATAGTTGGGAGACCTGTTATACAAACTTTTGGGCACTATGAGGAGAGGCTACAGGACCTGAACCTGTTCAGCCTCCACAAGAGAAGGCTGAGGGAGGATCTAGTGGCCTGTTACAAACTAGTCAGGGGGGATCAGCAGGCACTGGGGGAGTCCCTGTTCCCCCGAGCACTGCCAGGAGTGACCAGGAATAACGGTCACAAGCTGGCAGAGGGTAGATTCAGATTAGACATCAGGAGGCGTGACTTCACGGTCAGGGCAGCTAGGATCTGGAACCAACTTCCAAGAGAAGTGGTGCTGGCTCCTACCCTGGGGGTTTTTAAGAGGAGGCTGGATGTACTCTTTCCTGCCATGGCAGGGGGTCAGACTCTATGATCTGCTCAGGTCCCTTCCGACCCTAGAAACTATGAAACTATGTGCAGCTTTTCTAACAGCTCCCCCAACTATATAGTTGGTCCAGTAAAAGTTACCACCCCAAACACCTTGCTTCTGGGGATTTATATGAAGCTCACTGTGGTTACAGTGGTGTAACTGAGAACTGAATCTGACTGTTCCTTATTTTCTATAGTTTGACTTCTAGGAAAAAAGACTTTACTTCCCAGAATGCTACTTACTCGAGCTCTAGCTCCAAGCTATCTTCACAACACACTTTTCAGGCTGCGTCCTTCCATATAGGAAGGGATCTGCTATCTAAGAAGTCCCTAGAGACAGTCAAGTAGGTATAAATCCTACAAAAATAAAATAAGCTAATTAATTCATTTGTCCCCGTCATACTAATGCAGTCAAACCAATGGTGATCATTTATGGGCCAAATCCAGACTACAAGACTCCTTGTGGGACAGATCTGGCCTGTGAGGAGCCTTACAGGCCAGCTCTGGACCCTGCAGCAGCAGTGGACCAAGTGGTGGCAGTGACTCAACAGTTAATGCAACCATTGCCCACCCCCAGATGCTGACGTGTACCCAATGCGACTCTGTAGCTTGGCATTTGGAGGTGGGCTCAGCTCTCTGCTTGCTCTGTGCCTGAATTCCTGGCCTCTCCAGGACCCCACAGGCTGGGTGAAATGACTCCACAGGCTAGGGCTGACCTATGGGCTATGTCTTTGACACCCACCAACCTCTGTGGAAAGGCAGTTCAGGCATCTCCAAATTGTCTGTGGTTGTTCCGACTCCAGTGGAAGACTTTCCACTGCTTGCAGTCCTATTGTCACAGCTGCTGCTATTGCCTGCAGTCGTGCAGTCTACTGTTCCAGCTGCATGCTCTCTGGAGAAGGGCTGAGAGAGTAAATGGTGGTAATGAAACTCTTATGTGGTTGACCTGAGTGTATGTGCATTCACCCCCAATGTGGAGTTGGCTGGTTTTGAGGGAATGATCGGTCACAAGTTCACTCTTTTTGTGATGCGTGGTCTTGGATGTAAAGGACTGGTTGAGAGTCGCAATGAGACAAACGGTGTACAAGCAATGAGCCGGTCTTCTGCCATTCTCCCAATATTACATTCTTACTTTACATCCGTTTCTCAGATGGAAGGTACACACGTGAGTCTCGGGTGGGTTGTAGTTGTTTTTCTCCTAGAGCTGTTAAGGTTACTTTTCAGGATTGTTTTGACAGATGGAAAGTCTTGAGGTCATCCACGTAAGTAAAGCGTGGCAGTTGGGTGAATTGGTTGCTCGCTGGTGTACGTGCTAAACAGTAATGGTGCTGAGTTGCTGCCTTGTGGGAGACCATTTCTCTCTTGGCACCAGAGAGAGTTGCTTTCCAAGCAATTCTCCAAAGAACTGTCAGGTCTCAAGCAGTTTGAATGAGCTCAGTAAGATGCATGGCCTTGAGTCATCCGTAGCCATTTGGCAAGTAGCTGTCAACAATTTCTGGTATTTTGTACTGCCAGTAAATCTATAAATACCACCCTTGTGAGAAAACCATCTTCAACATGTTGTGTAAAGTTGAGCAGCTGCTTGTGCACGATTTCCCTGAGTGAAACCCAGCTTGGTCTGCGAGCAGCCTCTCCTTACCGCAGAGTGCTAGAGCAGTGGTACTCAACCTTTTCTTGTACCAGGACCCATCTGTAAACACCGATGGCCAGTTCTGCCCAGAGCCCCTCACTCCCAATCCACTATCGCCCCCAGCCCCACAATGTGTGGGGTAGGGGGTAGGTGTGTGGGATAGGGTACAGTGTGTGTGTGGGGCATGGGGGGCCCCAGGCAGCCCCTTGCAGGCTGGAACTCTGCCATCATTTCCCACGTTTTTTTCCTTTCAAGAAGAATCCATTTTTAAAGTTTGCACTTCCTATTTTCTTGTGACCCACTTTTGGGTCATGACCCATGGGTTGAGAAACACTGTGCTAGAGAGTTCAGCATGAGCCTTTCAAGCAACTTGTTTGCATGGTAAAAGCTGTCGGACTCCGAGTCTTCCACTGTCTGGAAGACTGCCACCATCCAGACGCGGCTTGGAATTGTGTTTTGGTCTAAACTGCCATCCAGACGTCTTATGGTAGCTTTCTCAGTGAATTGACACCAACCTCGAAGTCTGTCATAATGCACACCGTGGTGAACCCCAGATTCTGCAGGCACCGCGGTCAGTTGAGATGAGGTTTTGTTTGTCTATTTAGTAAGTGCATGTCTGTTCACGATCAACGCGCGCGGGGGGGGCTTATTTGCATTGCTGACTCTGATTGTATAATGTTGCTGTGCATTTCTTCCATCACTACTGAGTTTCTGTATCTTAGCCAATGTCATTTTGCTATTGTGTATTAGATCCGCCTTGTCAATCAGTATCTGCCAATGTTTCCAGGTGTGGAAGAAATCAAACTTCGCGTTGTGGTTGAATCAGAACGGACAGAGCCAGCTTCTCTTTATTTAGGGCTATACTGTGATCACAGGGAGAATTCCATACAACAAGGGGAATCGCCCACTTGTCTGTTTCAAAGGATTTCTCAGACTCTCTAGGGTTACAAGCGTATTTATACTTAAGACAGAGAAAGACAAAAAAAATATACCTTGGAGAAACAAAACAATAGTAAATTACACAGAAACTTAGAAAGTTTTACTTAAACAAACTATCTATGTATAGGGCAATATATCAAGATAACCCAAGGCATGCAGGAATACGGATTCCTTATCTCAGAGCAGTATCAGTACATCTGGTCTTTGTCTCTTTTTCTAGTCAAGTAAGCTAATTTCTTCTACACAGGGTTCCTCTGTGAGGGTGATATTAATTTCTTTTCCTAGTGCAGTGGTGTCCCCTGCAAAGGGATCTTGCATGCACTTCTGCTTGTCTTGGTTAACAAGTCTGCAACTTCTCCTGTCAGACCCAGGTGTGTAGTTTGGCAGCCTCAACAGACAGTTTTCCTCACAGATATTTGTGCAGTGTTCACAACCCAGATGTCATTTTCACCCAGTGGTTTTATCCACTTGACTATTGTATCAAGATCTGCAAAGTCCTGCCAGGCCATCTTTTGAAGTTGAAGCAGCAGTGATAATGGCACAGTTCTCAAAGTTACTGCTGTCTTGTTCTGGATGCAGAAGGGCTGATGTTGAGGTGTGGGATCAGGCTTTGAACAATTTAGAATATAGGATCCCGTTAACTTACTGTTAATGAATATGAGGTTTTTTTAGTTACTTGCTGTTTTTAGTTACTTTTGAAGAAGTGGCACTTCTTCAGGTCGTGTATTAGACTGAGGTGTTGTACAATGTCACAGCTGAAGTCACTAATGACCATGTGTGGCTTGTCATGGTTGATGTTAGCACATCAGCAGAAGCGATGCTTTTGCTTGGTGATGTGCAGAACATGGCTGTGATTCTGGCTAAATCAACAACAGTGTCTCTGACATAATTTTTGGTAAAAGGCACCATATTGATAGCAGCAACACGTGGGGCATGTCTGTTTTGTTCACGTCTTCTTTCAATAGCTAGCTCTAATCCTGGTGAGGCCAGTTACTGCTGGTGGGTTTCTTTCAGCCGTAGAATTTGACCTGATGTTCAATGCCCAGGCTGGAAGGGACCTTGAAAGATCATCGAGTCCAGCCCCCCTGCTCTGGGCAGGAATACCACTGACATCAGATGATCCCAGCAAGGTGTCTGTCCAGTCTCCTCTTGAAGACTTCCACGGTTGGGGACTGCACCGCCTCCTCGGGAAGTCTATTCCAGATTCTGGTCACCTTCTTCATAAACAAGATCTTCCTTGCATCCAACCTGAAACCATCCTCCAACAGTTTTTGGCCATTGCTCCTTGTCCTCCCCTGGGGCACACTAGTAAAAAGTTTTTCTCTCAGCTCCTGATATTCACCCCTTACATACTTATAGATGGCCACCAAGTCCCCCCTCAGTCTTCTCTTCCCCAGGCTGCACAGTCCCAGATCCCTTAGTCTTTCCTCGTAAGGTTTGTTCTCCAGGCCCTTAGTCATGCTTGTGGCCCTTCTCTGGACCCTTTCAGGATTCTCCATGTCGTTTTTGAAGTGTGGTGCCCAGAACTGAACACAGTCCTCCAGCTGGGTCTCACCAGGGCTGAGTAGAGAGGAAGTATCACTTCCTTAGCCCTGCTTGAGATGCATCAGCTAATGCATCCCAGTATGCAAACAGCTCTGTTGACTACAGCATCGCACTGGTGGCTCATGTTCATCCTGTGATCAGTCATAACTTCAAGGTCCCTTTCAGCCATCATGCTGGCCAGGACATCTCCTCCTAACCTATATTTATGTCTCTGGTTACTTGTCCCCAGATGAAGCAGTCTGCATTTATCCTTATTGAACTGCATCCAGTTCTGCTTTGCCCACCTTTCCAGCTTGTCCAGATCCACTTAGATCTGCATCCTATCCCCTACCACGAGCGCTTTTCCCCACTACTTAGTATCATCCACAGACTTGGCCAGTGTGCTTTCCACATCCTTATCTAAATTGTTGATAAAGATGATGAACAGCCCGGGACCAAGAACTGAACCCCGCAGGACCTCACTGGTCACTTCCTGCCAAAGCAATACAGACTCATCCACTAACCACTCTCTTGGTTCGACTCCTTAGCTGGTTGCCAACCCACCTGACCATTGACTCTGCCAACCCACAATCCCCCAGGTTTTTTATAAGAGCATCATGGGAGACTATATGGAAGGCCTTTTTAAAATCCAAGATATGACATTAACCATGTCTCTCACATCCAAGCGGTTTGTTACTTGATCATAGAAGGAGACGAGGTTGGTCAGACATGACCTGCATGAAATGAAACCGTGCTGGCTATCCTTCAGCATGATACCTTCTGCCAATCTCACAAATGGGCTTGATAATTTTTTTCCAAAATTTTACCCAGTATCAAGGTCAAACTAACTGACCTATAGTTTCCCAGATCTTCCCTCCTTCCCTTCTTAAAGATTGGCACCACATTGGCCCTTTTCCAGTCTTCCAGGACCTCTCCCGAGCACTGCAAGTCTTCAAATACCTTCACCAATGGTCCTGCAATTACTCCAGCCAATCCTCTCAGCACTCTCCGGTGTAGTCCATACAGTCCTGCCAACTTGAAGACATTCAGCTGCTCTAAGTGCTCCCTCACCAATTTGACACTGACTATTGGTTGACAATACCCCCCTACCACCCCCACACCCATCCAGTATCCAGCCAGACAGGCGACTACCATTTGTATGCAGGAACACTGATGCAAAGTATTCATTAAAGAGTTCAGCTTTTTCCTGACTGTCTGTTACCAGCTGTCCTGACCCACTCTGTCCTGTCCCATTCCCCACATTTCCCTTGGTCTTCCTCCTGCTCCCTACATACCTAAAGAAGGACTTCTTATTGTCCTTGATTTTGGTCGCCAACCATATCTCAGTCGCCACCCTTGCCTTCCTACAAATATGGACTATACTTGTATATTCCTTGTTCATGACTACCCCTTGTTTCAGCTATCCATAAATCTCCTTTTTTTTTTTTTAACTGCTCCTTGACTTCTCTGGTAAACCAAGAGGGTTTTCCAGCCCCTTTACCACCTTCCTGCATACAGGAGTGAACTTTTTCTGTGCTCTGAAGCTTGTTCCTTTGAGAAACGACCACCCTTCCTGAACTCCCTCCCCCTCCAGTCCCTCTTCCCATAGGATCTCTCCCACTCTTTTTCTAAGCTTGTTGAAGTCAGCCTTCCTGAAGCCAAGCACCTCTGCCCTACTGGCTGACTTCCCTGCCCTGCAACAGATAGTAAATTCTATCATCTCATGATCACTGTCTTCCAGATTACCTTCAATCCTCAGACCTCCCACCAGGTCATCCCCTTTGGCTAGAACCAAATTCAACAAAACCTTTCCCCTCACTGGCCTGTTCACCTTCTGTACTAAATAAAGTTCTTCCATGCAGACCTACGTGACTGGTCAGATCTGGCTGTGTGCTCCTCCCAGGTGATGTCAGGGTAGTTGAAGTCACCCATGACAAGCATGTCCCTTGAACGTGCAGCCTCCATCATTTCTCTGGAAAATTCCAGCTCCAGCTCCTCCTCCTGGTACGGTGGGCTGTAGTAGATGCCTACCATCCGGGCCCCCTCTCCTTGTCTGTCCCCCCCCCCCC
>NW_017729024.1:179800627-179802045 GCF_001723915.1 Gavialis gangeticus | reverse complement strand
ATCTGGCTGTGTGCTCCTCCCAGGTGATGTCAGGGTAGTTGAAGTCACCCATGACAAGCATGTCCCTTGAACGTGCAGCCTCCATCATTTCTCTGGAAAATTCCAGCTCCAGCTCCTCCTCCTGGTACGGTGGGCTGTAGTAGATGCCTACCATCCGGGCCCCCTCTCCTTGTCTGTCCCCCCACCCCCACCCCCATCTTCACTCACAGGGTCTCAAGTCGCCCTTCTCTAGAAACAATTTTGGTCCTCAAAGAGGCATACTGCTCCTTCATATAGAGAGCTACACCTCCTCTCTTCTTGCCTACTCAGTCCCTTCTGTGCAGCCTGTAGCCCTTTATGCATCCAGCCCAGTCATGCGTGGCGTCCCACCAGGTCTCTGTTATTCCAATGAGATCATATTCCCTATTTACTAGTAGGAGTGCCAGTTCCTGGTGCTTATTCCCCATACTCCTAGCATTTATGTTTAGACACTTAAGTCCCACATTAGTAACCTGCACTTCCCTGCCACCCCAATGTTGTTCCAGGCTCTCAACACCTCCCTGACCGCCCTGCCCTTTCTATGTCTTTCCTGCTTGGCTCTTCTCCGGCTTGCATTCCCATCTGCACACTAATCCCCCGGTGCACCTAGTTTAAAGCCATTTTCATTATGTCACACTTTGTTACTGAAACTTCTTGGGCATTCACAGATACAATTTTTCATGCCAGCCCTGAACCGGTTGGTAAAGAGTAGGCTGTTCAATAATTTCCACTTTCCAAGTAGGTTTTTAATGTTGGTGTTAGGAACTGCAGATGACAATTTGGCAGGACCAGCCATAAACTTGCTTCTTCCACAGGTCATAACAAACGAGGATTATTGCTATGGTATTTTCAAAGCAGGGAAGTTGTGTACTAGATGAATTGTAGCGAGCACATCGTTTCCCCAAATAGCCTACAATTAATCAAAGATCATTTAAAATCATACAACAGAAAGGCTCTGAATTAAAAAGTTAGTTGTATTAAATATGAATTGTTTCATAGTTTCATAGCTGTTAGGGTCAGAAGGGACCTGAGCAGATCATCAAGTCTGGCCCCCTGCCATGGCAGGAAAGGATGCTGGGTTCAAATGACCCCAGCTAGGTGATTGTCTAGCCTCCTTTTGAAGACCCCCAGGGTAGAAGCGAGGAGTACCATTTCCCTTGGAAGTTGGTTCCAGATCCTAGCCGCCCTGACAGTGAAGTCACACCTCCTGATGTCTAGCCTGAATCTACCTTCTGCCAGCTTGTGACCGTTATTTCTAGTCACTTCTGGCAGTGCTCGGGGGAACAGGGACTCCCCCAATGCCTGCTGGTCCCCTCTGACTAGTTTGTAACAGGCCACTAGATCCCTCCTCAGCCTTCTCTTGTGGAGGCTGAACAGGTTCAGGTCCCGTAGTCTCTCCT
>NW_017729024.1:179787586-179800259 GCF_001723915.1 Gavialis gangeticus | reverse complement strand
CATCCACCACCACTCTCTGGGTGCGGCCCTCCAGCCAACTAGTGACCCATCTGACTGTGGAGGTGTTGACACTACAGTCACCTAGTTTTTTTAATGAGAATGGGGTGACAGACAGTGTCAAAGGCCTTCCGAAAGTCCAGAAAAACTACGTCCACTGTGACACCTGTGTCCAAGGATTTTGTGACCTGGTCATAGAAGGTCACCAGGTTGGTCTGACAGGACCTGCCTCTGATGAACCCATGTTGGTTGCCCCTAAGCATAATCTCCCCTGCTGGCCCCTTGCAGATGTGCTCCTGGATAATTTTCTCAAAGAGCTTCCCCAGGACCGAGGTAAGATTAACAGGCCTATAGGTTCCTGGATCTTCCTTCCTCCCTTTTTTGAAAATGGGGACCACATTGGCCCTTTTCCCTTTTCTGAGAGATGATTTAAAAAAAATAAACTTCCCTACTTTTTCATATATTTTAACATTTTCCAACAGTTTTTCTGAGGAGCTCAAGTGAATGTGTTCCTCCAAAGGATAATATTTCAAATACTGCTGTTTTCTCCCCCAACATTGTATTATGCAAGAGAAACACTTTTGTACAGAACCAGTTAAGTTGGTTTCAGGATGGTGGCTCTTTTGTAAATGTGATATGGGCACTAGCAACATAAAATGTTAGGTTGTTCTAGCAATAGGCCTTATTATGATCTCTGAAGTGGATGAAAGAGAAATCAGAATGGCAGCTTTGCAATAGTTGCTGTTATCAGTTGACTATCAAAGAGAAAAGTTAATGAATTGGGATGAGAGTGCCTGATATTTGTAAGTCTAAAGCTTTTATATGAAGTGCTCCAAATCTGAACCTCCCTGTGTTTGTACCAACAGCTGATGAAGGTGAGACTGTTGTGCCTTTATTACTGTTGATTCATCCCCATTATTTTGTAGTCTGTCATGGACCCATTCACCTTGTCTGCTGCGTATTGGTGTAGTTACTAGCCCCAAGCCTGGAAAGGTTGAGTACAAAGCTAACAGTTTCCCGGTAACAAATACAACCAGTCTGCCATTTTAGGATAAGTGGCTGTTCAGTGTTAAATGCTGCTGCCCCCTTACATTGTATGAAAGCTCCTGATGGTTAGAGTGTGGTGCTAATAAGACCAAGGCTGCAGGTTTGATCCCTGGTTGGGCTAGATAATCTCTTGACGTCCCTTCCACCCTCATTTCTCTACGAGAAAAGCCAGTCTCTGGAAGCCAGTATTCTAAACATTTGAGACAGGCAGCAAGAAACCCCATTAACATTGATACCAAAGTGTGAGAACAATGTTTCAGAATCAAAGATCGTTAGGAGATGGACTCTATCAGTTTGAAATCCTGGGCACTTGTGGGACTGTAATGCCAGTTGTGGAGAAGTGTTTCAAGCAGAACAAAAGAAATGTCTCTTCTAGTCCAGGGGCATTGAAACTGAGTGCTCAGATAGTGTTCATGATGACAGGCTCTGCAGAGAAGTCATTCATCAAGTTAGGAACATAGCAGCCAATGCATCATATGTGTCTAGGGTGTTGGTTGTAGCTGTGTTGGTCTAAGGACATGGGCAGACAGGGTTCTTTGGGTAAATCCGATATCTTTTATTAGACCAACTCAAATAGTTGAAAAAATTCTTCTTTGCAAGTTTTCAGGTACAATTACCCTTCGTCAGGCAGACGAAGTGTCTGCAGATGGACGAGAACAAGAAGAGCACAGACCATTTGCAGACACTTCCTCAGCCTGACAAAGGGTAATTTTACTCAAAAGCTTGCAAAGAAGAATTTTTCCAACTATTTCAGTTGGTCTAATAAAAGATAATGGATTTACCAAAAGAACCTCATTTGTGCCAAGGCAGATACCTAAAGATGTCGGTGCTCTGACAGGGGAATGTAGCAATGGGGACAACAGAGTTTTATAGTTACTTTCAAGTGATGTTTGGCAGAATATCAAAACATGACTTAGCCTTTGTGATAGATGACTTTGCCAAAGTAGGATGTGACCATCAAGGATCAGAAATAACAGTGGAGAAACAGCTAAGAGCCATCAACCTCCATGCTGAGAGACTCCTTGTCTTGTGCTCAATGTCTGTCCTACTTCTTGCAAGAATTCTTCATACTGCCAAGGATGTGCACAAAGAAATGCAACATTTGCCTGATTGCAAAACACAAAGATCAGCCACACCTGTATTAGTGCAAAATTCAGGTCAGCTGTTAAGTTTGCAAGGGCCTACTGACCAGCAATTGTCAAGAGTGACCACAATCTTTTGTATTACCAAAGAGAAAATAAAGTGGAGAAAGATCCACTTCAAACAGACAGCAGCAAAGAAAATCAGCAGTGTAGAACTGAGCACTGAAGAGTACTATGGGAAATTCCAGCCTCAACTGAGACACTGTCAGAGACCCAGGAAGGTGTCATGCAGAGGGGACTTAAAATGGGCAATGTTAAAAAATAATATGATTCAAGCTGTATCGTAACAGTTGGATATCAACTCACAGCAAGATCTTGTGGATAACCCAGGAGCCATGGGCAAGGGGAGGGGAGGTTTTTAAATAGCAATTTTCCCTAAGCCACTGGTCAATTTAGTTCCTGGCAATTGATGTGGAGACCTTAGGCAGCCACCCAGAGGACCTACCAGCCCAGAAACCCAGAAGCAGGGGTCTAGGCATCCCTGCCCTTCCCAAGCTGCACACTCCTAAGGAAAGCCAGAGACCTTGGAGCACCAATACCCAAATTTTTACAGACTATGCTGACACTGAGAGCTAACATCCCCCTCTTGTTGAAGGAGGAAAACAAAATGATATAGATAACAGCAGGGTATGCCTAGCTGAATGCACTTGAACTTCATAAAAATGGACACTCTTTGTCTTTACTTCCTGAGGCCTAACAGAAGTGAAAGACTGGTATGCACATATCATGTGAATAAACAAACTGTTATCAGCCTGACATTGCATTCAGTTTTATGGCATGATATGGAGTTCAGTATCAAACTAGAGCACAAGCCCTGATAAACTGTAACTGCAGACATAAATGTGGATGAACTTTCACCAAAAAGAAAGGACGATGTCACTCCAGCCACTGATGCATTACCTAGCTGCAAAGATACTACATGTGCAAAGGTGTTTGAATGTTATTCCTGCACTTTATGAGGAAGAAACTCTTTAGAGAAACAAGCCTAAGTGAATGTTGACTTAAGAAATATCCCAGGAAATATCCCAAATCCAGGATCATTCACAGATTCAGATCAAGTATATTTGCAGATCTAAAGAGAGATATCAGTTTGTGAGTCCCCAGTTCTTACTGAAAAGCAAAGGAACTTAGGAGAGAAATGTCAGGGTATCTCAGGGTAAGGAAGGTACCAATAGCAGAAGATTTGCTTCTGATGCACCAAGGGACAATAGCACTGGCAAGTTTACTTCTAGTAACGTACCTGTGGAAAACAGGGAAGAGGCTGCAGTATATAGAACAGTGTGGCGTGGGGACTGTTTGCCATAGCACAGGGAACAAATAATCACTAAGAGGCAAGGAACTGCATGCTTAATAGGACCACAAGATCTCATGGTGATCTAGAGGAGGAAAACACATCTGACTGCAGATTTTCCAGACAACACAGAAATTCCAAGAGACATAAGAGCATATCTCTAGGAAGATGCAGTAATATCCAGGCTTCTGCCAATTCTACAACCACTTGCAATGTTAATGACGTTCTCTGTTGTGGAAGGAAGGACATAATGGCTGTGTACAAGTGCTCCATGCATGTTTTCCAGCACAGTAATTTAGAGCAATTTTTATAGCACTATAAAGTTACAGCGCTCTTAATCATGACAAAAGTGCAGTGTTCGGTGGGGAGTGGGGGGACTCTGAGCCACCCTGCACTTTCCAGGCTAGGAGGCATGGGGCACTCCACAGCCTCCTTAGGCTTCTTCATTGATCAGAAATTTGACAAGCATACAGAAGTTATTTAAAGTGCTGTAGGTTGTTAAAGTGCTATAAAATACAGCGCTTCAAATTTAATATCTCATTTAACAAGGGGTAATTTAAAACACTGTACACATTTTTGAAGTGCTGTAAAGCCGTGCACTTCTGTTAAGTCATGGCAATAAAGCGCTTTAAATGGTGAAAAAAGCAACTTTTATACACACATTGTGCTATAAATGCCATGGTATTACATTTAGGCTTACAGGCTGGGGGGTGTCCCTGTCAGCAGCACTGCAGTGGAAAGGCATCTTGGAGTCATAGCTGACTCCAAGATGAACATGAGTTGTCAATGTGACAAAGTGATCAACAAGGCTAACTACACTTTATCATGCATTAGCATGAGGGACCTAGATCCCGTCAGCCTTTGCAAGAGAAGGCTGAGACATAATCTTGTGGCTGCCTATAAATGGAGGGCAGCAGGGAATAGAAGATGCCCTATTTACTAGGGCACCCCCTGGAATAACTGGGAACAGTGGGCTCAAATTGACAGGGAGCAGATTTAGGTTGGACATTAGAAAGAACTTCACAGTAAGGGTGGCCAGAATCTGGACTGGGTACCCAAGGGAGGTGGTGCTCTCCCCTACCCTGGGGGTCTTCAACAGGAGACTGGACAAGCACCTAGCTGGGGTGGTCTGACCCCAGCGCTCTTCCCTGCCCAGGGCAGGGGGTCAGACCTGATGACCTACTGAGGTCTTTTCTGACCCAAAAATCTATGAATCTATGGCAAGAGGCAAAGCTACTACTAGCCCTTCCTACTGAAGTATCAACTGAGACTCCAGTGCACAGACCAGGATACTGTATAGGACTGCCCTCTTACTGTGGAAGAAAAATAGTGTCATCACTGTGAAATCAGTGAGAGGAATCACTTGCTTACCTGTTACTTGAATGGAATCTGACCTAGAAAAAATTCCAGTTTATGCAATCATTGAATTCTAATTTGTGCTGTCATTTCAGGTTCAAGTTTCAACATTAAATACACAAACAAAAGGGAACAAGTATTTCTGACTGCTTGGACGGGTACTCCCCTAATTCAGCTACATCCTTTCTGGTATTTGCCAGTGTATTCTTTTTCTCATCACTCTTTCTCTCTGTTCAGATGCTCAGCTTATCCTCCAAATTCCCACTCAGTCTCCATCTCTCATACATTCTTGCACACCTAGTTTTCTCCTCTCTTTGATGCCACTTTTCCTAGGTATCCCTTCCATATCCTGTAGCACCTTGTGTCTTGTTCCTTAACCTCACTTTCCCCCTTCCATAGTGCTCTCTTTCCATCAGTCTCTCTCTGCACCCTATTTTCTCCCATTCCCAAAGCTGTTGGATAAGTTTTCAGGCATCAAGTGCCTTTCCTCAGGTCATGCAAAAACCTCTGTCTGTAAGCCATATTCATCCAAGGAATAACAAGTCCTAGTCCTGGTCATTTCAGAAAGTGGGGTCATAAGACCCCATGCGTGGACCTATGTTCCACTGCCAGTCGGTTATAAATGTTCTCATGTAAATAATGTTGAATGCTTATTAACAACCGGGATTTACAAAGTACGAAATCTAAACCACTCAAGGAGGTGTTGATTGCAGGTAGCCATGCCACCTTGAACTGTGATCATATCAGGTTTTATAAACTAAACAATTTGATATGAGATAACTGAAGAAAACCCTGATGCTGCAGGTAGCACTGCAGGTGACCAGAAATTATTTGCTGGGCTCCTGTGCTGCCAGTCGTTTTGGATAAGACATAAATATAGGTCTCCAGTTTCTCATAGGACTTTTTGCAGGAGCTTATACTAATTCAGGAGCCATTCCACCTGCTGAAATACTCTAGACAATTAAAGGGATCATTTTTTTCTTTCCATGCTAGGATGTTGTTGTGTGTTGTTAACAGCTGTTGTGTTCCACTTCAGAAGTAGCAGCAGTCTGCTGATGGATGAAACAATCCTTAGTTACAGGTTGTTTGTGAATCTGTGAATGAATAGGTGTCAAGAGACTGTAACATATCATGAATCCTGTTCTCCAGGGTTTCAGTCTCATGCTGATAGTATTTATGAACTGAAATATGTCTTGGGGTCAGCCAGCTGACCAGAGAGGCAGCGCTGTATGGGCACCTCTCCAAACACAAGGGGAGCCTGTCGGCCCGCTTTGACCAGCTTGCATCCTGCATCAGGAGTGCCCTGTGGAAAGCCAGGAACCTCCTGATGTACAAGCACACGGATATTGAGGTGGTGGACTATGTCAAAATGGCTCTGAGCGAACTCCAGACCTACTACCAGAGATCTGTAGTACAGGATGGTGAGGATGTGGCCAAAGCCATCTGGTAGAGAGACACTTGGCACAGGATCTTTCAACCCCACCCCCAGTGGGGAAGCGGACTGTGACAGTGAAGAGGATGCAGAGACGACTGGATTTGAAGATGGCAGCAGCAACAGCAATAGAAGCAGAAAGTCCTCCAGCAGGAGCTGGAGCGACACAGACAACGGAGGAATGAAGTTGTGCGTCCCTATGAGCGGGTGGGGGTGGAAGGGACTGTGGTGTCTGGTCTGAGAGAGCAGCTGACTTGCGTGTGTGGTGCATAGATGTATATATTGTAATGGGTTTGGGTGTCCAGCAGGCCTTTGTATGGGTGCATGAGTGTGGAGATTGTAACAGGCTTATGGGTTTTCTTTTTGATGTGTGACTAGGAGTGTAGATTTATATAACTTTATATATATATAGATATATATATAGATATAGATATAGATATATAGATATATATTTTCACAAAAAAAATGGTTTGTAAAATACTTGAAGGGTTATTTCGGTTTACGTCCTCTCTTAAAGGATTGCCTTTGGCACAGATGACTTCATGGGGATTTCTCATCTGCAGCTTGTATATTTTTGTATGCCAGTCCCAAGGAGACATGACATATTCATAAGTCCTGCATAAATGCTAAGCACTGGGTTTTTTTTAAAAGAAGGGTTTTTATGACTTACACAATGTGTTTTGTCTGAAATGTTGTGTGCTCCCTTATGTATCATGAAACTCAACTTGCCAGGAAAAAGCTCCTCTTTGATGAATGGCACTTTCTCTCCTTTTGTTAAAATTGCAGGAGTTGTTAATTTGAACAACTGCACTGCAAGATGGAGGAGGAGCTTCTTTCCTCTACAGTATCTAAGGCCCAATGTATGGGTGGTTAGGTGGGAATACATTATAATAGAATTGCAAGCCATGGTGCAACCTGGCTTCACTGCGTCAGAGGGAGTGGATATGGCCTTGCGCTGCACTATGCCGGACTGCTCTGAAGTGAACTTGTGCTTCTTTTCACCTCGGCACTGAGGACTGTGCGTGGTGTGAGGTACCCAGACTATTGCTTCCTGCTATGGCCAGGCCAGAGCTGTTTCTTGGTGTAGATCAGTCTCTTAGATCCAGAATACAGCCTTTCGCCTGCGGTAAGCAGGGACTGCGATGCACAAACACTTGCAGGCCATAAACACCGCGGAGAAAGAGCTGTAGAGTGAAGTGGGAGTGGGGGGAAGCAGGCTTTCTGATCAGGAACAGCTGCTATGAGACCCATGATGATGGGTGGGACTTTTTCTCGGCAAGGTGACTGGTGGCACAGCCGGGAGACAGCGAGCACTGAGCAGACCAGTCCTCGGCAGGGCTTCTTCTCCTATGCCTGGAGGCCCATCTCCACCCCTGCAGCTTTCCCTGCTCAGCCACCAGGGATGCAAGCTCTGCCACCACCTCTCTGCATGACCTTGGGCAAGTCCCATTAGCCCTGACCTAATCTGTCAAATGGGCATAAAAGACCTCCCCACCCGCTCAATTTGCCTGTGGATCAAGGGACACAGAGGTAGACTCTTCCTGGAGGCTGCCAGGCACAGACACTCCTTCTGCGCAGGCGCAGCCCCCCTTGGAATACGCGGAGAACTCCATTTCCCAGCAGGCGCGGGGGGCAGGAGGAGAGTCCCTCAGCGCGGGGTGGGCGGGGCGCGTGACGCGACGAGCCAGGCCCCGCCCCCGGCCGGCGGAGGGACGCAGGGGCGGGGCCGAAGCGGGCGACGTGGAAAGATGGAGGCGGCCTGAGCGCGGGGGCGTGGAGGGCGCGCGCCGGACACCCCAAACCCCCCCTCCCCTCCGTGGGGCCAGGTGAGGCCACGCCTCTGCGGCCGGGGTGGGGGAAGCGGCCGTTGGAGCCCCCTTCGGGGGGGAGGGGCGTGGCGCGGCGTGGCGCAGGTGCCCAACGGCCGCTCCCCTCGCCCAGGAGCAGGGACTGGGGCGGGGGCTGCGCCAGGTGGGGGGTCCCCAGCGATTGGCCTTGGCCTTGGCCACCAGGGCAGTGGCCTCTTGTCCTCACTGGGTGTGAAACCGGGGAGATGTGGTGTCAGGCCCCCAGGGTCATGCACTCACTCACCTGCCTGCCCACCCGCATGGTGCCCTGACTCTGGGAAATGTGGAAATGTGCCTTCCTCGCACCCGCCTGGGGCTGCCATATTGGCTCAGCACTGCGGACGTGGAGAGCTCCCCAAGTGGGGATCAAACACGCTGCCCCGGTGGCGTTTTCTTTTAAAAGGAGTCGCTCCGGAAACCGAACCGCCAAGGAAGGGGTGATCGTGGCGTCCGGGACCGGTTAGTGCTGCGCTCATCTGTGCCAGTGGCGGGTTTTGGTTTGCTTGGTGGGGTTCATAGACTGGTTGCTGCAAGGCGCCAGGAGAATAGCTGCTCGGAAATATCCCCTGAGCCTCGCTGCTGTCTCCCAGTGGGCTGAGTTGAGAGCAGGATCTGTACAAGAGGCTTGTGTATTTATTCAGTGTCCCTTGAGACAGCTGTTTCTAATTGCACCTCCCTTGAAATAGTGTGACCAGCAGTTTTTGTGTATTTGGCACAGCCAAGGGCCCTTACTATGCTCTGTAATTACAAAACAAACAAGTAATTGTCACTTGGATTTCCTAGCGTCTGTCACTTCCTAGTTTCTGTACCTCATTGGTGTTCCTGATTCATGGGAGTGTAGGGCCCTGTTAAATTTCAAGACATCTTTTTCAATTAAGGATATCATACTTTATATCTTATCTCGGACGGACGTTCTTCAGGCCAAGAGCGAGCGTGTTTTCTTTCTTAGATTTACTTGCTGCGTCAAGTAGAATGAAGTTTTGATGTGACTTCCCGGTTTCTTGTACTGCAAGTAGCATGGGAAAACGTGCTAGATGTAAGCTGTGACATTAATCCCTTCAAGTATTTGTAGGTATAAGCAGGTTGTTCAATATTTCCAGTGTGTGTTTTAGGAACAGAGGGCTAGAGGAAACTCCTTGGGTCATCAAATCCAGTCCATTGCTTGAATAGGCAAGGGTGTAATGTAATTCCTTTTGCAAAGTTATCACCTTGTCCTAATACCAGTTAGGTTTCTTTCTCCCTACTTCTCTTCAAGTATCTTAAAACCTTTGTTGTATTTTAGGTCTTGAGGAACTCTTTTTCTTTAACTCATTTCAGAATTGCAGTCGGTTGAAGTCGACTTGAGCAGAGACTTGAGGGTGCGCGCTGCTTCCAGTCGGTGTGGGAAGCACAGGAATAGCCTTAGGTATGTGGAAACCTTTCCTTGTGATCACTCAATCACTCAGTAATGCGTTAGTCTGTTTTCCTCTCGCCCCCCTGTAGATCTGGGACTGGAAGTAGGAAAAACTTGCTGTCTCACCTTGATTTTGTTTTCCAAGGGTGGGGAGAAAAGCAAATATCTGTGGAAACTTTCGGTTAAGTGCTGGCATGTTTGACTGAGGCTGTTGGGCTAGTTAATGTGTTTTATTTACCCAGTAGTTGATGCTCAGCATATCATGATTTAATGTAGTGTAGGAAATTGCTCATTTTGCCTACCAAAGCATTTTAACTTGAGCATCTGTGAATATGCTCTGGGGTGGAGGGGGGGCTGCTTTAATTAGAATAGCTCCAAGAGGTACTCTCATTAAAGCACCTTCAGCATCATGTGTATTCAGTGTCCTGCGCTTCAGAGTGGCGGTGGGGGCACTTGAACTAAAGCTTGTTTGACAAGCTTTAGTTCAAGTACCCCCGTTGCCATTTTGGAGTGCAGGGACGCTGATTAGATGTCGCAGAGGCTTCTGGAGTGTGTTAACTAACACACTCCAGCAAAATCAAGCCTGCTCCAATGCATGCTAACTAGCATGTGTCAGAGCAGACATCTGGCACGTGTGTAGGTGCCCACTAGTAGTAACTGCGCATAGCAGTAAAATCGTTATATATTTGCAAAATCTCTCCATGTTAATATGCTGATGAACAAGAGAGAGGTTTGCAAATTCATTTTGAGGCATCAGGAAAGTTTTATATTTCTGTTTGGTTTATAGCAAGGACAATAACATATCATTTAATGTCTGTTTTTGTTGTTTTTTTTCTCTTCAGATTCTTGATATTTAGTGACTGATAGTCTGTTACCAAAAAGGCTGGCCAAAACGGATTGTGGTTATTTTTCAAAATGTCACTATTCAAAATAGGGAAATCTATTGCGTCTTGCAGTAATTAAACTGATAGGCAGTTTATTTCCAGTTAGAGCAGGTGTTGGGAACGGCTGATTCAGAAGACATAGATGAGGTATAATGCAAGGTAACTTAAGTATATTGTAAATAAAAACTCAAATTGGCCTACTTCTGTTTGTATAGGGTATGGACATCTAGGTGTGCAAAGCAGTTGAATTAGTGATATCCAGCTCTTTTAAAGGCTGCATAACATTCACTTGTGGTTCTAGCATAGACACCAAGATAATTACATAACAGTTGTGCTACACCAAAAGGTTGTCAGTTTTCAAAAATGAAGGAACACCTAAGAGTCTTTCCCATACTTAAAAGGCACTGTGAATGCTGTGGTTGAGATTTCCTTTGTAAAAAGGGCATTGTGCACATTAGTCAGGTTCTCTGCAAATTGAAATACGTATACTTATAGCTTTTGAATTAAAGGGCACCTCTTCCGTGAAGAGTTTGCTGCTGGCTGTATGTTTATCTGCAAAGATAGTTCGTGGTTTGGCAGCACTAGCAATGTACTACACTGCCAATTTTAAACTTAATTACAATTTAGATACTGATAAGTTATGTTATATAATTGACTTCTAGGTACATGTGTTTAGTAGATGTAGAAACAGATGGACAAAATTGCGCTGGGATTTTTCTTCCAGTCGAAACCAAATGCTCTGATGCTAAGGAACGTTTCTAACAATAATAATTGTAATAGATTTCAGATAAATGTATAGCGTTGTATGAAATGTATAGTTCATAGTGATGACTTTCTCAGCTACTGACTAGAAATATACAGTAAAGAGACATTAGCACTGATGTTTGAGTGGGTGTATGGTATTTCAAAATGGTAAAGTCAGCCCTTGTTTTAGGGTGGGTAGGTGGATTGTGTGTGTGTGTCTTTAGAACCCACATTTCCCTGAGTTTCTCCTCTAAAAGTTCCAGATTTGTTCTTTTTCTTTTAACACCTCCCATAATGTTCTTCAAACATAAGCCTCAATGGTAAGAGCAAAAAATTCTTTTTGATAAAAATCTATCAAATCAGAAGAGCAGACAAGTACCCAGATTTTCACTATCTGAGTGGTGATGCACACTCTTTGCATGCTCTAATCTACTCCCATTGTGATGGTTGGGATTCTGTCACTACTGTGTAGAGCAGGCTTATTGTGTTCATGCACACGTGTAGAATGTATATGGACTTCCATCCAATGTCATCTTCTTCTACTGCACTGGAATGTTGTTTGACTAACTGAACTGTAATGATCGTAGATAAGACTTCACTTCAGCAGTATTTTCTTGTTGGTTTTCACTGATTTGGTCCACAAGTGTGACACTTGGTTCTGAGGTTTAGATGACAAATAATTCCTGTCTTTTTCTTCTTAGTTTTCTGATACTGGGTATATTTCTAAAAGACATGCCATAGCAGCTCAGCAAGAAGTTCATGTGCTTGAACAGTGGTTCTCAACCTTTTTAGACTTGAGGCACCCCTCCATTACATTTTGTGAAATGAGCAGCACCTGATTTAAAAAAATAATGCTTACCACCTTCCAGGGAGGCCAGGCAGGAATGAGTCTGAGTCTATACATATCTGCTTATATCTCCACATGTGACTTATTTTCTCACATCTCATGGCATCCTTCAAAAGATCATGTGGTACACCCTGGCTAAAAATCACTGTGCTTGATGAAGTAGTTACTCCATAAAATTCTATGGCCTGCCAGGCTACCTGGTAATGCTCTTTTCTGGCATTAAAATCTATAAGTTTGTGAACATTTTAAAACTTTCAGACTTTAAGTATTGCTTAAGTAATGCATCGCAGGGAACTGGAGGCAATGACAAATTGACAAACCTCCAATGTCCCTGAAATGTGTAGTGGACTGTACATTTCTTATTAGTTGGAGACTTGTTTTTGTGAATGAGTCTGACTAAGAGCAATTCACTGCTCTCTCCACCTGTCTAGTCTCTTTTAGATATAGGAATGCAGGTGAAGTTTGCCTAAGTCAGTCCCTCATAAGACAGTACCATCTCCCTTCTTACCAGAAGCAAGGTAGTGGTTTCCATTTTCTCATCACCAAAGGCTTTTTCAAGAGATGTAAAATAGTACAGTGCACATATAATTAATCTTTTCAGTAAGCCTTATCCTTTCCCCTCAGCTGTAAAAATAAGTATAAAATGTTATATTGTACACACATCTCCCCTGCCATTCCTCCCCCCCCCCCCCC
>NW_017729024.1:179785712-179787424 GCF_001723915.1 Gavialis gangeticus | reverse complement strand
CCCCCCCCCCCCCCCCCAAGAGGAGACAGAAGACAAACCATGCATGACAGATGTTGATCATGTCATTTGAAGTGGTAGTGGAAGGTTCTCCGCTACCACAATAAGAACCTGCATAGAGTCAAATTTCTAATTGTAGTTTATCAAACTAATAGTATGTATTCGGTAGCGTAGGCTGCTCTGAATACATTTGTTGTCCAAACCTCAAGTCCCGGTCGGTCCTTGTCAAGGGATGGGATGGTTTAGTCAGAGATACTCCTACCTTGAGCAGGAAGCTGAACTAGATGACCTTGTGAGGGCCTTTCCAGTCCCACTTTCCTATGAGCCTAACTGCTATAATGTAACTCTTTGGATGTTAGTGTTACAAAGGAGCTTTTTTAGCTCACAGTACTTAGTGAGATCAAACACATCAGGATCTCTTCATTTCCCCCTTCTTTCCCAACCCCCCCAATGTGGGGAAAGGGTGGGAGATTTCTTTTTTTGCTTTCAGTGTCTGTTGGATCCAGCTGCTTATTAGAGTTGAACAGTTTAACTAAAAGCAAGTTGCCTGAGGTCACCAGTTTTAGTCATGTTGTGAACAAGACTGGAAGCATATATGAAACAAGCTGATCTGAGTTCAGTATTTAACAGCAGCAGGGTTTCCTTTATATTTCTTTATGATAACTTCCAAGATGATTCTCTTGTTTATCCTGCTGCCCTGCTTATTCTGAAGAGTATTTAAATATTTCCTGTTTTCTGAATATTGTTCATAGTTACTTTTCTTATTTGGGGCTTCTCTGCTTCTTGCTCAGCACACACCTGTCAGTGGAGACTATAGTGTGTTACTAAGGTAGCGTTGGGGAAATTGCTTAGTTTCTGCCCATGCAGCTTAGTCACATACTAAACGTGGGTTTAATTAGTTTGGCATCTATTTTCTGGAGTTTTACATTCTTTAGCAAAGTTAAAGTTAAACCAAGTATAAGAGGAGACAGGCTGCTTGAACAGATTGCTCCAGTAGAGATGCTACCAATACACATGTTGTGGCCTGCCTTTTTCCTGCTCAGTTTTTTTCGCTCCTCAGCTACTACTCAAACAGCACTCTTGTAGGAAGATTTTGAAAATTCTACTTCTCAGTAGTTCTTAGAAAATTTAGCTTTGCAGGTGGGGAGTGAGCTAAATTCTGCAGAATTCCATTCGAATCTAGTCCCAGACCTGAAATAATTGTGAAATTGATATAATCTCTGCAGACGTAGGCTTTTTGACTGTCTGCACTTAACCTGATGCTGATTCGATTCAGCTTTTGCAGGTTAGTCTAAACTGCAGAGATTAATCTGAGAAACGACTGGGCAGACATTTACTTTTGATTCAGGAAATGCAGCCATATATCTGCAGTGACTTAGGCCAAAAGCTTGGGGGCACTAGAGCACAGTTCTCTGGCATGTAGCCAGCATGGGCTGTAGGTTTGCTTCGTTTTCCTGGTGTCTCTGAGGTCTCTGGGATTTGTAGTCCAGAATCACACCAGAAGGACTCTGCGAGGTTGTTTATCACTTCCTCTTCCTGCTTATAGGTGCCTCTGGGGTTTGTAGTTCACGGTCTCAGCCAGCAGTAAGTTTTTAATGGGGCAGGGCAGCTCTGTACTGGGGTGGGGGGGTAGGGGAAGGGAAGTTTAACCCTCCTCCCTAGCCCCAGACCCCAGATGGGGTTGGCTTGGCAGGGCAGCCCCTGCCTCTCTCCTT
>NW_017729024.1:179760515-179785524 GCF_001723915.1 Gavialis gangeticus | reverse complement strand
CAGGTTTATCTTAAACCAGTTTCAGCCATTTTGAAACCTGTTTATGTGCACTGAACTTCTGTTCTGTTACAGGTTTAAGCCAGTTTTTTTGAGGACTTAGCTCGGTTTATGTGTAACTTCTGTCTGTAGCCCAAGAGACTGCATCAGGTTTTTAGCTGGTGCTCTTATCCTTTGCCTCCTTCTTTTGGACTGAAGCTAGCAAAGTTAGTCATTTTCACTGCTGTTCAGGACCTTCTGAGTAGCTATGCATCTAGCATGGATCACGTTATTGCCACTTACTGCTTGATTTATGCCCTGCCAGAAGATGCCAGTGCTAGAGAATTTATTGGGTAGGAAGCAAGGTGTATCCATCAGGCCACTGCTGTATTCTGATATAGGTTGCCCATAAAGACCCCCTTCTGCTGTTCAGCCTATGGGGATTTATCTGATTTCTGTGTACAAAGAGTGATCTAAATGTAAGATGAAATAAAAGTTTTTTTAACTCAACCAAGGCAGCACCAAGAGGTAGCTGAGTACTAGTTTGATAGGTCCTTTCTTATATGTTGTAACTCTAACAGTCTTGCCTGCATCTCTTCCTTAAGATGTTGAGCTCTTCAGAATAAGAACCAGTACCCAGTGGATGCTACCATAAACAAACTTTTAAATAAAATGTCCTCTGCAGTAGTGAAGGGGGCCCTGACCCAGGCGGCAGCTATGAAATTTGGGAGTAAGTGTGAAATGAAGAAGGGGTGGGGAAAGGGTGGACATAGAAGAACAGCTAGCCAGGTCTGAGAGATGATGACCTAAATAGGGTACATGGATTAGCCCTCTCTTAGGGATCCTGGTGCCTAGGATGGGCAGGGGGCTTAAAAAATACACTTTATACAAAGACCTTTTGCCTTTCCCAGAAGTCTTTCATATCTTCATCTCACCAAGATATAGTGGTGATTTTTCTTTCTTTTTTTTTTTTTTTCAAGGCCTTGACAAGTACTACAGATGTGATGGGGTGCTGGGGAGCACAGATATTAAGTAGAGTGGTAATGACTTACCAGGCAGCTGTCACACACAGGGCAGCTTCCAGTTGCTGTCACGTTGCACAGTTTTGATTGTGTGGTTGCGGCAGCAGCAGTTTCCCCCGCCCCTGTTATCTGCATCCGGATTGGCATTCAGGGCCACTATTCTGGGTGCCCTGCCTTAGTTACACCACTGTTATCTAGTACTTAAAGAGCAGGGGAGGAAAATTCCAAATCCTTACAGGGAAATAGTAAAATGAGCAAAAACCATGCAGCTTTCTACATACTTGGCTAACCAACATATTTATTCCTAGTTTATTTTCATATGGGATGCACTTAGCCAGCTCTGACTTCTCAAGGACTTATTTAGAAGTGACTATATCATATTAACATAGTATTTATGGAGGCAAAGCGAAGGTAATAGTTTGATTGCATTTTATGACCAGCCAGCAATAAGTCATGGTCAGAGTTTTTTGATTTCTTAACACTTATATTTAAAAAACAAAGATTGTACTGTCTCAACACTTGGCTAAAAGTAACAGTATTGTCTCCTATTTTTTAAACAGCAGGATTCAAATATTGCCTTTAGCTACAGTGTCTGATTGCAGAGTTTGTTGCCACTGTACTGGTATCTATTCTGCATCTTCATCTTAGATACAGATAATTCTTTCACAATTTGACATCTTATATGGTGAAACTGGCAGTAAAAGAAACAATTGTTTTCAACACACATTATTTTATCATTTAAACTCTAATGTAGATCAAGACAATATAGGCAACAAAATGGTCTGTGTTGATAGCAGTGAAAATGTGAACCACTGTAGTCTAACACTAAAAGAATAAGGTTGATAGTTTTGCAATAAAATCTAATTTTGATTAAATAAAAATACGATTAGTCAAAAAATGATATGGTTAAATTTATACTGAAAATCTTAATAAAGATCTGACAGCAAAGTAAAAAGTCTTTGCTATATCTTAGATCTGCTGATGAATGCAAATATTGAACTTCCCTATATAACTGAAAGGTATACTTGATGTTAAGAGATGACATGAAAGTAATGTTTATCTCAAAAGTTGATCCATCAGTCCACTTACATGTTTGTAAAGACTGGACATCCAATTTTTTTGTTCATCTCTTCGGTAGTCAAAATCAGATGCTTCTAATACAGGACCAAAGATAGGAGAGATGGATAGTATTTAAATGCTAGTTTAAGTGTAGAGCTGGTCACAAACCAGTTTAAACATAGCAAAATGTATGCCTCTAAATTTCTACAAAACAGAGGTGGATTTCCAAAAATGTTTATGAAAGGTTACTCTTAAAACCTAAAATGCTCTGTTGACCCCCAGAGATAAAAAAGTGAACGTCTTTACTTTATCCAGAGTTTCCTTGCTCTAGCACAGTTGTCTCCCTACCTCCCTGACAAGATTAAGTTGTAGGTGTAAAAGAAATTCTTTTGTTTAGTACAAGGAGGCTTCCAGCTCAGGAGGGTGTTGAGGTGAAAGGAGCAAGATCTAAGGGGCAGATTTTCTCAGGGTGCTCATGAAGCACAGGATTATCTTCTGCCAAAGCATTAGCTGCACAGGTGAAATGGGGATAATTCTCTGGAGACCTGTTGATTTAATAGCAGTGGAAGCAGAACCAGGAACAAGAAAATAGAGACAGTTCATGCAGAAGGAAACAGTAGATTGTACAGGGTTACAACATTTCATTGCTTTTCTGTTACAATGCCATATAGATACAGTCTCTTCTGCATGAGGATACCAAACTCAGGACTGAAAAAAAGCTTGGCGTTTATCTGGTGCAGTGTTTCTCAACCTTTTTGCCATAGTGGGCCACACTTGCAGCTCTCAGTATGCTATGTGGACCGAGCCCACACAATTTACTTCCATTTAAAAATGTTTTTAGGGGATATCACATGGGCTGCAGCAGTGTGTCGATTGGGCCTCATGTGGCCTATGAGCTGTGGGTTGAGAATCACTGATCTGGAGTATGCAGTTGCTTGATTTCAATAGACCTAATGCTTGCTAAGTACACAATGTTATGGAATTAGCCCTGAAACTATTAGAAAGCCTTGAAAATGATGGAAACTAATTAGTTTCACAGTTATTAAAAGCCTTGAAAATGAGGGGCAATGTTGGTTTTGCAGCTGCTTAACTCCCATTATTTTCAAAGCCTCTAATTGCGGGGCTGAAATGGACTTTCAGATGCCTGGAACTAGTCAGTGCTGATACACCAGCCTGGCAGCACTGAGGACTTAATAAACATTGTTTACACTATGTTTCCCTTCATTTCAAGGCTTCTAATAGTACCCTTTGACAGTTGCTTTACTCTTTCTGTACAGTTAATCAGAATGCTATTAGATTACAAAGCAGACGGGGACTGAAAGATGCTGCATACTTAGGGCACAGACAAATTTACACTTGGAGCAGTTTCAAATGAAGGGTTGAGGGGGATTGCAGCTGCTTGGAGCAGGCAGCAGCTGTGATGTTGTAACAGTTACACATGCACAAACTCTTGAGTAAGCACATGTAGCAAAGCTGCTCTGGCTTGTTTCATCCAGAGTTCAAGTAGGAGCAGTTCGCTACATCTGTAACTCTTCCCAGTTTGCAGGGTGGCATTTAACTGATGCTTTGTTATAGTTTGAGCCATAAACAGCAAATTGAGACTGGCCTTGCATTTTGCAGTTAACTGAATCATGCCCTTACTTGGTATGCATGAAGATAGAATACACTGTAGGTGTGCGGACTTGATTTGTGTTGATGCTGCTGGCTGTTTGGCTTGACAAACCTATGAAGGGCAGGGGATTGTAGTGGAGATTCCTGGTTTTTTTTAGCCTTGCTGATGGTGCCAGAACTCATCTGAAGATACACTAGGTATGGTGGTGCAGTGTACAAGTCTGTCATGTTCGGCAAGGCCACATGTGACACGGTGTGATTGAGGAGAACCATGATCATGTTTTTGAAAAGACAGTGGCACTGAGTGCTGGCTCTGGAGGATTTACTTTAGCAACGATGAGAGGCCATAGACCTTGGACTGTGAATTCTGTACTATTGATGGCAATTACTTTTCCCTGCTTGCTATGCCTGGGACTGAGCGGAAAGCAAGTAGAACCCGTGTAGTTAGAGAGAAGCTGAAGCCCTGAACTGCACAGTTTTGCTGCTGAAAGTTAAAGTGATCTTGTTAAAGTTTTGCAGGATCAGAATCCCATTCTCTTGAAAACTGCTCTTTGTCTTTTGAGTTTGAAGCTTAGAGAGCTGGTGGCCTGTGTACTGTGCAGGTTACTCCAGTTAAATTGTTGCATGCTTGGCTGCAAATGCTTTAGTAAAGCTGTTACTGTTTTAGTTTGTTTTTTGGTTTGTTTTTTTGCATGGAAATAAAGTTTTTAATAAGCTATTGTAGAGATTCCGGTCCTAAAATCCAGAGCAGAGAGAAATCAGCAGCTAAAATTTGTGGATAATGAAATAGGTTACGTATCTGTGTGGTGGGCTGTACTGATCACCCAAGAACAAATGTTCCTACCCCTGAAGAATTTGCAATCATAACTTGTAGATATAATGTGTTGTGTGAGGGACTAAGAAGGGACTGAGATGAAGAAATACAAGAGATACAGAAGTTGTTTAATTCAGGCTTGTACCTCTTTTGGTTCATTTTAAAATATCTTGTTAATTGTCTTATTTCCTGTGGGCAGAGAAGAAACAGTAAGAACCCTCCAGATCTGCTTGTGTCAAAATGGCAGGAGCATTCCCTGTTTGTGTTTGTGTTTGGGGCTTGAAAAAAAAATTGTGGTGAGCAGTGGCAGTAGATTGATGGAGCAGCGGGTATAGGTTGCTCTTAGCTGTGCCAGTTGAACGGAAAACCAACTGAACTGACATTCAGTTTTTAATTGGAAAAGGCAAGGGGAGGCCTGCACTGACCCAGGCCAGTCGGCAGGGGGTGCTAGAGCACATCTCCTAGCTTTCTGGCCATTGCCAGCACAGCCAAGTGTCCCCAGTCCCTTGCTGCCCCCCAACAGGGGGGTTGAGGAACCCCCTGTCTGGGTGCTGGCCCAGCTTGGGGGAGCCTCCTCTCAGGAGGTTTCCCCAGCCTGGGTTCCCTAGCCCAGGCAGCCCTGGGGACCTGAGGGGGATTCCCACTCTCCTCCTTCGCAGCTGCTGATCGCTTCAGCCGCTGCCACAGGAGGGAGAAGGAGTCCTCCTGGACAGGTGCCTGCCCCTGCAGCCCAGCATGGGGCACCACGGAGCCCCTGCCTTGGGGGGCTTCCCCCCACCCCAGCCTAGGGGAGCCCCAAGGAGCTGGGGGGAGTTTTTCCCAATCCCACCCCCTTGCCTTAGTTGCTGGAGTCTCAGGGAGAGGCCAAGGAGCACAGCGAAATTCGTCTGCTCCCCCTGCATTAGTTCTGCCTCAGACTCACCACAGCTAAGGCAAAACTGGCTGCAGAGAAGCAGAACTTCCCTTCATTCCGTGAAGCTGCCTGAGACTTGCAGGGGCTAAGGCAGGGTTTGAGAGGGGAAGAATTCCCTCAGCTCCCTGGGGTTGGGGGGCCTTGGACTAGGGTGGGGGAAGCACCCCCCACCCAAGGCAGGGGCTCCCCAGTGTTCTCGTGTTGGGCTGCAGGGGTGGGCATCTGGCTGGGAGGACTTTTTCTGTGGCAGCCCTAAAGTGATCAGTAGCTGGAAAGGGGGAGGGGAGAGGGCTGCCAGGGTCTAAAAAGCCCCTACCACAGGGGCTTTCCCTCCCCCCATGTGCTGTGTAGGCAGTGGCTGGGGGACCAGGGGGTCTGGTCTCCTGCCACTTGTCCCTATGGGTTGACAGACACAGGCAGGAAGCAGGCTAAGAACTGCAGGGGTGAAGCAGTCCCTGCTCCACTGGAGCAGGCAGCATTGCCCAGGGTTGCAAAGCATCCTGGGATGTTGGGAGACTGTGAGTTAACTTGAACCAGGAACTTGGACAGAAGTTCCATAAACGGGTTTGACTTAAATCAGTTAAGTCTGATACTACATCCAACCAGGTTTATCTTAAACCAGTTTTGGTCATTTTGAAAGCGGTTTATATGCACTGAACTAATGTTATAGGTTTAAACTAGTTTCCAATCACTTAAACTGGTTTATGTGTAACTTCCATCCCAAGTCTGAGAGTCAGTTGTAGGCCTTCCAGGGTCCAAGACCCAGCTCCCTAGTTTGGGAATCAGGAAGTTCTAATAACTGTGGATCCAGCGGATGTTCCCAGCACTTCCAGGATCTCTCCTGTTGAGCTGGGTACCCAACCGTGGGTTACAGCCAGTATTTTCAGGGATTTGGGTCTTACCAGCTCCTTGCAATTTTAGGTGCCCTCCCCTGAGTCGTATCCCAGCACCACAGTCACTGGAGGCTCACCAGGCAGGCTGTACCAGGGCTGGGGACCTGGAGCTTCAAGGATCCGTTGCTCAGACATACTAGATAAGTTGTCCCAGGGCTGGGGACCTTGGAACTGTATCTTGGGTTCTGTCAGAAGTGTAATCAATTGGAGATACTTAGACTGAAACGTGTGAGGCTGAAGGTACCAGCACTTTCTGAGCATACTTGTATGTATGTAAAGAGACTAGATTGACTGTCTAGGTAGCGACTGTTAAACTTTAAAAGCAAGAAGCTAGAATTTGATACGCTTGACACCCTGAGACCAATTAATTTGTATTCTGATGTTATAGACTGGTACACATAACTATTAGCCTGTCTAGCTGAAGTCAGTCAAACTAACCTGTTTATAAGACGAGAGCCTCATCTTAAACTGTGTAAATACTTAACAGTAAAGCCCTCATCCTAATCTAGGCCTCTAGGTACTCCTGCAATATGAATAAGCAAAAAAGAATTAAAGAAGTGGATGACTTAGGATCATAGAAAAGTAGGGCTGAAAGGGGCCTCACCAGGTCATCTAGTCCAACTCCAAGCTCAAGGCAGGATCATCCCTGACTGAACAGATCCAGCCAAGTGTCTGTCTAACTTCCTCTGTCCAGCAATGGAGAGTCCAGAAGTTCTCTACGTGGTCTGTTTCAATGTTTGACCGCTGCCATAGTAAAAAAGTTTCTCCTCAAAAAGTTCTCCAGTCTAAATTTCCCCACTTGAAACTTTGGGCCACTTTTCCCTATGGCCACACTGAAAAGGCCATTTCACTTGATTTGCAGTGACACTCTTGTTAATACAACCCAGTATACTGTTGTGTTTTTCTTACAACAAAAGTACACTGTTGGCTCATATTAAGCTTTTGCTGTATTATAACCTCAGGTCCTTCTCTGCAGTTCTGCAGCCTAGGCACTCATTCCCCAGTCTATATTTGTGTGTGCAATAATTTGTCCTTGTTGAATCTCATCTGGTTGATTGCAGACCGCTTTTTCCAGTCTTATCCAGGTCATCCTGGATTCTGCTCCTGCCCTCCTGAGCAATTCTACCCAGTTGTCACCTGCAAATTTGCTAAGTGTGCACTCAATTCCATTGTCCAAGTTATTAATTAAAATGTTGAACAATACTAGAGCCAGGACAGATGCCCAGAGAACCTCACTTGATCCCAACCAGATTTTGAGCTATTGAGCACAATGATCCAGCGAGTTATGTACCCCCCTCTTAGTTAGGGGTCTGTTGAAATCATGGCAAAGTAGCGGCTCCTTTAATCTTGCTCATTTCACTGCACTCCCCCCATTCCCCTGATTGGTGGAGGGGCCCCAGCAGCCCTGCTGCTTGTTGCTGGTTAGCTAGGAGGCAAAAACTGTGGCTTTTGCCTCAAGGGAGACAAGGTCTGATGGTTGCAAACTGCTGGAAGACCGTTTTAGACTGGGCATAATTTTAGGCTGGAAAGATTTCTTTACCATCCAGGTCTCCAGAGTCTGGAATAGACTCCCTGTAGAAGTGGTGCAAGCACCTTCTCTGAATACCTTTAAGACACACTTGGATGCTTATCTTGCTGGGGTGATCTGACTCCAGCTGACTTCCTGCCCCTTGGCAGGGGGCTGGATCCAGTGATCTCGCAAAGTTCCCTCCAGCCCTAATGTCTATGACATCTATGAAAGATTAAAGGAGCTGCTGCAGAGTGCACTTCCACTGCAATTTTGGTAGGTCCCTACTTATAGTTATTTCATGTAGTCTGTATTTTCTTAGTTTGTTAATCAGACTGCCATAGGTGACAGTGTCAAAAGCCTTGCTTCATCCACTGCTTTCCCCCTGTCTACACAGCCTGTCACCAGGCAATCAGGTTGGTCAGACCATGTGAGTAAGATAGTATGACAGTAAACCTAACTGTTTGATCACAACATCAAATGATCTTCTGGGCCTTCTGCTACTCAGGAAATTCTTTGCATTTTCAGTGTGCCAGTAACTACATGGAAGGGTTTGCATTAGGGTTACATGATCATAAAATGATCCTAGTAAGTGAAAAATTATTGCCCATTAATTTTTTAATGTCTGGATTAAGTGTGTTCCATGACATACAATTATCAGAGGCTAGGGACAGGTGTTGCTTGTTTTCCCCTGGATAACTTGCAACTGTGCTTATCCCAGAACAAAAATATCCCAGAACTGACCTGTACACACATCACCCTTCTAATCGGGGTTTAAGGAATGGCTGAATGTAGTGCCACTTTTCTGCCGTTGATTCAGTGATGCATTTGTGGGATAGCTGTACTTTGCAACATTCTGGGATAAACTGTTGTTTCCTCTTACCTAGGAATTTTTAAAAAAAGATTTCTCTCAAGACAACAGGCACGGCAATCTGTATGATTGCACTCTGTCTCCGGATAAAATGGATTTGTCCCTGGATAAATGCAGTATCTGTTTGCAGCCAGGCTGCAGATATTCTCAGTGAATCAGCTGCGAAGTTTTACTTTCAGCTTAATTAGCACAGTATTGCCAAAGTCAGGTTAGAGGTACATTTTATAGACTAATTGAATCAGAGATGCATATGCTTTTGTGAGTGTGGCAGAGCATGGTTGGGGTGCTTGCCACGTGGCAGGGGCTGCAGTAGTTTGGGTCAAAGCCAGCAGAGGAGGCAGCCACATCAAGCCCCTGAATGTCATTCTAAGGGGAAAGGTATGTGGTGGAGCACCTTTGGGGTACTTGCCACTTGAGGGCTTTCACAGGCTCTGAGGGGAGCCTGCTTTGGAGGAGCAGCAGGGGAAACCTCTCTTGGGAACTATTTTAAGGGGAAGGTATGTGGCAGGGCACTGTTGGTGCCTGACACTTTAAGTGTGGAGCCAAGCAGCCAGCAGGTGCTTGATTGCGGTGGCCATTTTAGACCTCTGGCCACCTATATAAAGAGAGCAGTTTGCTGCTGGCAGGCCAGGCAGTAACATCCCCTGGCTGCAAGGCTGAATGCAACACCCTGGAGGTAAGGGCAGGAGCTGTAGGGGATGGTTTGGAGGTTCCTGGTCCAGAGCATGACCTAAAACTTCACCCTGTGGGGAATGAATGGCCTGGTAGAGCTCTCAGTGGTGTGGGAGCCCCCAGGAAATGCCAGGCTAGTTACCACCCCAGTGAAAGGCGGGTAGGGGTGCCTTAACCCCAGCCCTCATCTTTGGCAGGTCATGTAACATTGGAGGTAGTTGGGGCCAGGCACAGCTGCAGTCACCTGAGCCTGTGGGGTGCAAGACCCCAAGGAGTGAGAGTTGGGGCCAGGCATGGCTGCAGCCACCTGAGCCCACTGGGGAGGGAAGCCCTGTGGCCCCAGTAAGGGGGGCAGAGATGAGAAACCCCAGTGAGGGGGCGGCCCCAGTGAGGGGAGGCCAAGGGATGTCTTTGGACGCCTGAGGCCACAGTTTGGGCCAGAGGGCGAGTAAGGGGGCTTAGTCCGCGAGAGAGGGGTGAGTCCTGACCCTGGTAAGCCCTCCATTGCTGGGAGGCTGAGTGTGGGCCGAAAGTAAGAGTTATAGTAGAGCACAATGACCTTCTGCTCCAGGGGGGGAGTGAGAGAGTCCCTGTGAGACCCTGGAGCACCAGTTGTGGTGTGGGTTAAGGATGAGTGGTGGCCAGGCACAGCTGCGGCTACCTGAGCCCTGTGGGGTACAAGACCCTGAGGAGATGTAGTTGGGGCCAGGCATAGCTGTGACCACCTAAGCCCAACAGGGGTGGGAAGCCCCGTAGCCTCAGTGATGGGGCAGAGATGTGGAGCTCCAGTGAGGGGACAAAGACAAGCAGCCCCAGTAAGGGGAAAACTAGAGGGCTGGGAGCCCAGTATGTCTGAGTGTATAGAGTTGCCCCGGGAAGGGGCCCACTCCAAGAGGGAGCAAGGCAGTACAGGTTGTCAAGGCGTGAAACAGACCCTGTGAGAGGGGGTGGAGTGTGAGAGGCCCTAGTGAGAGAAGGGCAGTATGAATGTGTGTTTGTCTGAGGCCTGACAATGAGGCCTAAGCTTGGTCCGCCTGTAGGCTGGGAGCATCGTGTCATCTGGATGAGGCTTGGGCTGTGGTGTAGGGGAGAAACAGAACTGCAGATAGCGCCCTTGGCATCGGGGCAAGAATGGGCAGCCTCCCACCTTAATTAACAACAGAGTGTGGCAGGTGAGACAGGTGGGTGGCGTGCCCAAAGGCAGGTGGGGAAACTAGCACTATGGCTGGTCTGGGACCCCCACTTTACCACAGTGAGCAACAGCTCATTTGATGCTTTTCATGAAAGCTTTGCATCTCTGATTCAGTTAGTCTTTTATTGTCTACTTTGTCTTCTGCCTAAATTCAGGCTAACATGGTCTACCTCTTGCTGCCCTGTACTGCTTAAGTATCTCTTATTTGTTCATTTTTGCAGTCAATTTATCTATTTGGTTTGAAATGAAAACATCAGGAATTTGATTCAGTGTGGCATCCTGCAAGCTTCAAAAGTTAACAAAACATTTCTTATACGTAAGTGAACGTCTTGAAATTAAGTATTTTAACTGAAACCGGCACTTACCTTACTTGGGGCCACTTCTTTTTGTGTGCCAGTGAGACTCCTTAATGTAATAGTATTGCCTATGGACTGCTATTATGAGTGTGTTCCTGTTGCACTAGATTAGGGGTTTTCAACCTTTTTTTTTTTAACAACTTGTAGGGAAAAGTTTTATTGTGTGTTTCTTATATGAGAAATACAGAATTTTAGTAACTAATGTGTCACAGGCCAGCTGGGCACTGTGAGAGTATCAGTTTTATCACAGGCTAGCTGGGCTGTTTGATTCAGTTTCAGATCGAGGAGGCAAAGTTGGGAGTGAAGGCAAATTGATTATAGCTTATACACACAACAGTTAACAGAAAGATAAATGCGATAAGCAGATAATGCAGTATTAAAGAGCTAATAGTAAATAATAATAACAGATAATAACAACAGATAGATCAGTTCTATCGCAGGCCAACTGGGCACTGCGAGAGTATTAGCCACTGGGCTGTTCAAAACAACAGACAGACAGACATGGGTTGGCAACTTATCGATAGCCCCTCAATGCCAGGTACACATCAAGTGATTCCAGCAAAGTCAGGTGTCCCTGATCTACACTGTCAGAGGGATTACCGGGGAAGGTCCCTTGATCAGGATCTGATCCTCACTTACACCAGGGGTCTGGGGTCCGGGCGTGGAACAGAAATGACCATTCTGTTCCCTCCTTCCTGCTGATCACCTGATGCACGCACTTTTTATACTTAGTTTTATGCTAATATGTTGGCTTTAGAGCCACTCACAATGTTACCCTACGGGATTGAAAGGTGTTAAAATTATCATAAAAGGTTACTACCCAGACTCGGGTTTATCCAATGAGCAAATTATGATGCAGCACCTTTAGGTTTGAAAATGACATTGCTCCTAACCCTCCCCTCCCCCCTTTTAGGTTTCATTTGAATATGCTTTCTTGGGATATGTTTTCCTGGAATGTGTTGGGTGTGCCAGGCAGTTGGATCCAGTTTTATCATCAAGGTTGAACTGTGAGCAAAAAACCGTTAGGTCTTCTAATCTCACAGCTACAGCTCTGCCTGTGGGGCCCAGTCAATTCCATGAACAGTTAATTTATCATTTTGGTTAAACTTATGAGAGAGAAGTTACATTTGCAGGTTACAAACTTACAAGCTTTATATTAACTAATATTACCTGTTTAGGCAAAATACCAAATACCTCCAAGAAGCACATATTTATTTTTTATTAATCCCTCTGATTCTGGCCGTCACACTAATGCTAAAAAAGAATTGTGGAAAGGCTACTGAACCTCATGCTTTGGGTTTAAAGCAGTTCCTAACATGTAGAGCTTAGGATGAGACTTAATGGTGGGGACACCCTGCTTCACATCTGCCAAGTGTCTGGCCACTGCTGGACTGGATGGATTTCAGACCTGATACAATGGTACTTTAAGGATGGGTGATGTGATAGCAGAAGGCCTTTTTCCTGAAGGGAAAAGCATGAAATAATATGCTTGTGTGCATGTTATTTTTGTCTCAAAATTGAAGGTTAGAATGCTGTTATTAATCTCAGTGTCTTGCTAATGATATCATATTGTATTTTCTTCTTGAAACATAAAGAAAGAACAGTAATTGTAATTTTGTAAGGAAACACTGAATTTTGCTTCTGCAATTAATCATGCATCCACTCCAAGTCTCTGGAGAAGCTACTCTAAAATTCTGTCAGGAATCTATGAGTATGCTTGGCACTAGCCTGAGTGAAGGAAATTTTCCTGCTTGTTTCATGAACATCTTTTTTTTTTAACAGTGGAAAGAATTTACTGTATTGATCATTCTTTAGTGATTTTGAAACAACACTCTAACAGTGAGGTCTTCTCTTAAAAGACCTTGTCCTGGCAATGATTAGAGAAATTCATGGGGAAGAGGAGACGAAACAATAAAAACTTCACTATGTTTACTACTGTGACCTGTCCTATTTAAGACAGTGGCTAGCTCTTCCTGTCACTTAAGCAGTGATTCTAACTAAAGTGTGACTGGTTCTTTTGAAGGGTGCTGTGAGGTGTGAAGAGATGAGTAAGGTGTTAGGAGATGGGGTAGTGCAGCTAAACTAAGCAGGTAAGCACAAGCTCAGACTTGTCCCTGCCTGGATGATCCCCTCCACTCCCACTGCCAGGCCCCTCTGTGAGGAGGTAACCACTGTGATACATAAATTAGTTTTTGAAATTAGGTGCCACCCAATTCACAAAAGTAATGGAGGGGTGTCTCGGGTCCAGAACCATTGAGAACTACTAATCTAAACCATTACCCTGTCACTACCAAACCAGCATGCAGCATTTTCCATCACAGAACCTCTTAATTTGCAGGCTGACCAAGCAGTTTGCAAACTTAAAACTGACGCACTTATTGTATGCAGGAACCATCTTACTACCTTTAAGTTGCAGGCTCCTCTGAAGTAGAACGAAACAGCTGGGTAATGGTACACCTTGTGCCTGTTGCTTTCAGTAGCAGCAACACTATAATGCAAGTAGAGAAGTACCTACCCACTTGGGACCAAAAGTGTGTGAATCATGAGCGTGGCATGACGTGGCCTTTAGGTATAGTGAGCAAAAATAGATAATTGGTGTGTAACTTGTAGCCATAAACTAGCTTTAAACAATGAAATAAGTGCTTAGGCTGTTATAATAAATTGCACACTTGCACAGAACAGGCATATTTTTTAAGACTGGAAATTCCCAGGAAAAGTAAAAACATTAGCCATTCCAAAGTTCCAACCACATTTTAACCACCCTTCCAGGAGCAATGGGCTGATGTTAATGTGACACTAATGTTAGGTTCTTTACTTTTAGCACACCTTTTTAACCATTAAATGTGTGTGCCCTGAAATATTCAGGCTGAGCAACTAAACCAGGTATAGTGTTATACATATAAAACTTGTTACACAGAGCAGTGGTCTCCAAAGTGGGGTGTGTGCAAGATGATCCATTGGGGTGCGGGAAGAAAATATTAGAACTTCTATTTATATTTATTTTTTATCTATATATATATTGTACATAATATATTAGTACAGTAGTAAATGCATATAATTTATAAATAAATATACTTGTATTGGGGGTGCGTGCTCAAAAATTTTTTACTGATAGGGGTGCACGATCAAAAAGGCTTGGAGACCACTGACATAGAAGGTAAGTAAGGAGCATTGTTAGGAGCCTTAGAGGGCTGGAGATGGCCATTGTGCATGCTGTTCTGTCTGTCAATGGTTTCAGGGCTTTCCATAGTTTGTGGGACTTGATAATGGAACAGGCATTATTCTTTGCATCTTATTTCTCTTTCATCTTCCAATTTGCTTTTATAATGTTTATCTTTGTGCTTCATTCAGGTATCTTATCTTCACTGGCTCCCCTCTGTGGGCCGCTGTGAACTTATTAATATTTCTTTGGCAAAACCTATTGAAATACAGGAATCTTAGGTTGGTAGTGTATGTTACATAATAGTTTGGGGTAGGAGCTGAAAAATAACACAGTCTTTTGAAAGTTCAGGGAGAACATACAATATAGTAACCCACAACTCAATTCACCTAAGGCACTTGCATATTCGCTGGTCAAAAAACCACGGTATTATTAATGGCAGACATTGTACTTTTTTACATCCTGTCTGAAAGATGGTGCCTCTTCCAACACAGAACCCTGTGAACATATGATGGGCATTTATTTAGTATTGTGTCAAAAGAGAGAGGGCTGGCTGCAGGAAAGGACACTGGCAATCCAGTATTACCTACCCATCGGTGTTTCCCAGCATCTTTGCTAAAATATGAGGCCCCATCAGACTCCACCCAAAATGAGCAGTTTGGAATTTCAGTTGGAAGTTTGCAGGCCCAGGTTACTTTGAAGTACTTCTACAGCTCTCAAAATGATGTGAATTCTTTATTGGCTGACTGATGAAGTTAAGTTTTAATTTCAAGTCTTTGTGGCTAGGGACAGACATTACACATAAAGTGATCAGAAACTGGTTTAAACCTGTAACAGAACAGAGGTTCACTGCACATAAACCAGTTTGAAAATGACTGAAACTGGTTTGAGATGAACCTGGTTGAATGTAGTATCAGACTTAACTGATTTGGTTTATGCAATGTCTGTCCCAGACTCCTTGCTGGTTTAACTTAAACCAGACTCCTCCAGCATCCTGGCTTGCTCTCTGGGCTAAGTGGGGCTCTCTGCTCTGCAGCAGGGCTAGCCCCTTCTCTCTGCTCCCTGGGTGCAGCTCTGGCAGAGACTTGGAGGCACAGAGCATCTGCCTGGATTCTCCCTGCTAAACAGGGATTATTCCCCCTTCCCCTCTGCCTTACACAGACACCTCAGCATTAGGTAGCAGATCACATGCTGGGTACGGTTTGTGCTGTGGCATACAACAGTGTCAGCTTAGGGTTTTTTGAGTTAATCAGTAGCTCAGTTGGCAATGTCCCTCTTTCCTTCTTGGTTTAAGAAGAGTTTGAATTAATTTGAAAGGCTATTTGTTTTCTGATAGGATGATAAATGCTGGTAACAGAGCTTGGTAAATGCTCTGTTATCAAGGACGGGGGGAACCCCTTCCCAATCTTGGGGTCTGGCCACGTCTCCTTAGCTTAGTCCTGTAAAGATTGAATCAATTCAGGCTCAGGCTTTTTGAATGTCTGTTCCTAGCCTGTATGTTTCCATTTTAATCCAGCCATTGTCTTTTAAACCTCAGCAGAACTTGGTAAGTTTTTTACTCCTTGAGAGGTTTATAGCAGAGTGCTAGCTCTTCCATAGTTAATGCCATGAACTTCTTTCTATTAATGGCTGACTCATACAGCATGCCTATGCCACAGCAGGGCATAGGGCAGGCCTATGCTGATGACACTAAATTTTGGGAAAGAGTCTCCACACTTGAGGATAGGTTGGTGATCCAGGCCAACCTCGATAGGCTTGCAAGGTGGGCAGATGAAAACCTGATGGTATTCAATACAGAGAAATACAAGGTGCTCCATGTCAGGAATAAAAACCTGCATCACACTTATAGGCTTGGCGGTGTTACACTTGCTAGCACCACGACCAAAAGGGACTTGTGGTCAATCATGACCCTCAAGTTGAATATGAGCCACGAATGCAATACTGCAGCTGGCAAAGTAACAAAACTCTGGCTTGCATCTACCAATGCATCTTGAGCAAGACCCAGGATGTCATCCTCCTGCTATACTTGGCCTTGGTGAGGCTGTAGGTGGAGTACTGCATCCAATTCTGAGCTCCGCAATTTAGGAAGGATGTGGAGAAGCTTGAAAGAGTCCAGAGGAGAGCCATGTGCACTATCAGAGGGGAAGAGAACAGGCCTTATGAAGAGAGGCTGTGAGCTATGGGACTCTTCAGCCTGGAGAAGCACAGGCTCAGGGGTGACTTGGTGGCAGCCTGTAAGTACATAAGGGGTGTGCATCCAGAACTGGGGGAACACCTGTTCACCAGAGCACCCCAGGGGATGACAAGGTCCAGTGGTCACAAACTCTTGCAAGACTGTTTTAGGCTGGACATAAAGAAAAACTTCTTTATTGTCCAAGCCCCAAGGCCTGGAACAAACTCCCCTCAGGTGGTGCAAGCACCTACTCTGGACACCTTCAAGAAACACTTGTTGGGATCCTTTGCTGGGATCCTTTGACCTTAGATGTCTTCTTGCCCCCTTGGGCAGGGGGCTGGACCCGATGATCTTATGAGGTCCCTTCCACCCATAATGTCTATGAAACAGGGGCATGACCTAGTTTGGATGTTCCCAGTGCCCCAACACTCATGCTTCAAATCCAGCAATACACTAGAGAGGCTGCCCTGAGGCATCCCTCTGTGGCTTCTCAGGCATGCCAGAGCCCAGTCCCAAGCACCCACAGAGGAATTCCTTGGAGCAGCTTCACCAGACTACTTTCAGGCTTAGAATGAGTAGGACTTGATTGTGAATGATCTTGCTGGGGCTTGCTGTTGCCACAATGTAAACCGGGGGTGAGCAAGATTCAGCCCACGGGTTGGTTCTGGCCTACTGAGGGATTTTGTCCAGCCCACGGCAGCTCACTTGGCATGGGGGTAGCTGGGGATGTGGCACATGTGGCTGGTCCTGCCACCCCTGTGTGTGCAGCAGAACTGGAGCAGCCCATTTCCCTGTAGCCCCAGCAACGGTGGCTCCTTCTAGCTGGTATTGTCACCAGACCCAGCCCTGCTGTCCAGGCACCTGAGCCACAGCTGGGCCGGGGCTGAGCCTTGGTTCTGTGGGCAGGGATGTGTGGGGAGTGGATTGTAGCTCTTCCTTGGCCCTGCACTGTCACTGCCCTGTGATCCCAGGATCTCTGTGGAGACTGGTTGGGAGCTGCACAGACAGGGTGCCTGGTGGGGCAGTTGGGATGGGGCCATGGGTGGGCAGGGAGCTGAATCTGGGGCTGGGATCGTGGTGTGGTGACCGTGTGCAGCCAAGGCAGAGCTGCGATTCATTCCCTGCAGGGCCCTGCCTGTGGAACTAGCGCCCATTGCAGGGGCATGTGGGCAGTGGATTGCAGCTCTGTCCCAGCCCCCATGCTGTCGCCATGTTGCGGCCCTGGCCTCTCCCACCCATCCTGCTCCTGAGCACAGCCCCTCACCTGTCTGTGGCCCCATCCCATATAGGGAGTTTTGGTAAGCTGTTGTAGGGAGAGAGTGGGGGTGCTAACCCAGCCCACAACAGCTCAGCAAAATTCCCTTTGTGGCCTGTGGACCCAAATACTTGCCCACCATTAGTTGTTAACAGTGCTCCAAAATACACCTGTTTGCTCAAACATGCTGATATGTGGTGTGACCTGAGGGAGAGCAGAGCAAGGCTGGTGATTCTAACTTTGGGTCCTGAGAAAGGGGTTCCTGAGAAAACAGCCTTTAAGGATTGTGGTTTCTGACAGATTGTCCAGATTTTTGTGGAGCTGTGGCTCAGACTGGCTCTGATCGTTCCCAAAAAGGTGTCCAACTTTTCTTCAGGAAGCCTTATTGAGTATAGCCATCAAAAAGTTACGTTTTCTCTAGATAGGAGCCTTGGGTACCTGCTTGTGCCAAACACATACTGTTATATATGTGCAGAATGATTGAGTAGGAGTTTCCAGCCAGCTAGTCTTCCTCTGACCTAGGTAGCTTGGGATCATGCTGTGTTCACTGAACTTGAATTACACCTTGGTATTGTAAGTTTGAAACTTAACCTTAGCTGAAGTGGGAGAGTCATGATGCTGCAGTTGGGCCTTTATTATGAGGAAATAGAATTTAAGTAAGGTACATAATCTAAGATTAATTAATTTTTTTAAACTCAAGTTTGCACATGTTAATCTTGCTTCTGGGTGATGGATCTCTGCACAGGAGTTTGGACTGTTTTCTCCAGCAGGGTCTATTAAGGGTAGTGCACATGCCCTCTGCCTTCTTGTTTCTTCTTGTGTAAGTATAGAGCTGAGGCTGAGTCAATCCCATGGCAGAACCTTGACTTCCAGGTGTGAAGGCATATTCTTCTTGCAGTGGGAATGATACATGTCTACTGTTTAGGACTTCTGTGTCTTACAAGAAATGCTGAGAAAGAGAAGAGAATCTGTATTAAACTTCATAATGGAAGAATTCATGATTGTGGCTTTGGATTCCCAGGGGCTTTGTAGAGCGACTGTATCATCATCTTTCAGATTACATACTTCCACTGCCTTAGAGGTAGGAGAGGTAACCTTGAGACTCCAGAGAACAAAGAGAATTCACTCTTTTGCTTAGTTTCCTGCAAGAAGACTAAATCCCTTGTGTAGGCATTGCGAGAACAATCAGCTGCTCCTGCTATGTGTGGGAGAAAGAGCTTGCCTTTGGTCACAACCTAATGCTGAAACTACCTTTATCTTTGGAACTGGTAGCTAGGATTAAACCATTGGTGCTGGCTTAGTCAGCACCAAGGCCAGTGTAGCTCCAGCGGACTCATAGTAGGTCTGTGTGAAGCAGCTCGTATTCACTTTAGATTTGGATTCGGCCGATTTTTATTTTTTTTTGGTACAGGGATTTGATTTGGTGATTCGAATCATTGTCCTGAATCAATTTAGCTGAATCTGATTTGGAGGTATGGCTGCTGCTGAATTGGCCAAATCTCTGAATCAAGCTGCCCTGCTTGGCCCCATCATCCTGGCTCTTTTTTAATAGCCCCGTACTCATCAGCTTCTGCCAGGCAGGGTGAGGGGTGATCCCCGGTGCCCCCCCACTGCCCTGCGCTGTGTGTGGGGGGCTGTGCCACGAGCCCCCAGAAGCCCTGATGGCCGCTGCAGTAGCCAGTGAGTGCGGGGCTTTTTCTTGTAAAGAGCCAGGGCAGTGGGGCTAGGAGAGTGGGTGGGGGTTGGGGGGCACTCAGGGGCTGGGGGAGTGGGCAGGGGATGGGGCCTGGCGGGGGTCCCCTCATGGTCTGTTCCCTACTTACTGTCATGGAGTTTGGGTCCACCTCCCTGCGGCAGTGAGCGGGGATTGCCCAAATCTCTCTGAAGCTCTCTGAATCTTTTCTGAATTGATTCGGAGAGCATCAAATCGTTTCAGACCTTTTTTTTGGTCTCCTGATTCAATTCAGATTTTGGCTGCCAAATTGGGGCCGAATCTCCTCTGAATCGAATTGGCACCCGAAGCTTCACATACCCCTAACTCTTAGTACTGAAGGTTGCTGCACCAATTTGGATACAATGGAGGTACTTCAAAAGACTCTGGGCCCACATTAAGATTATTGGGCATTTTACATCCGTGTGATTAGAAGGTGACCATGTATATTGCAGCATTCTTTGAAGCAAAAATCTCAGCAAACTTCCTCCTCTTGATAATTTCATCATGGTGGATGCCACCATTATGAGGGAATTTTAGGGGGGAAAAAAATTAAGACTATATTCAGTGATGTCTCCTGCCTTTCCAGAACATCTCTTTCAGGGACGCTCAGACCTCTGAAAACTGCGAAGTGGAATTAGGATATACACCATCTCAGTTTTAACTCTATCCTGTTTACACCTGTTAAGACTGTTGCACATGCTCTTACTCTGCTTTTGAGCCCCATTTCTTAAATGATGTGAACTGAGTATAAATCCTTACCATTGCTGAGGTAGAGGTGTATAGGTGCTGTGTACTGAACAGTTTTATGCTCGAGTGTGTAGCTGACTCCTCATCCCTCACTGGCCAGGATTTTGGAGCCCGCTCACCTTTACCCGTGGATTCTCGCTGTGTACTTTCACTTACCTTTCAACAAATCCACAGACCCACCTAGCTTTTTTTCAGAACCATCAGATCTTGGCTGGAATGAGTAGTGTATCTCTTGGGTAGACATGCTTCTTTTTCCTTTGATCACATATATAGAGAAGGGGGAGCACAGCAGGGGCATAGATACTCCTGTTAGGAGCCTTTCAGACCTCCACATAGCATAATCACAGCTTTTCCAGACTGCTTCATCTCTAAGTCCCTCCACCATCCAGCGCAGCTATGCCTGATGCAGTGAATGCAGCTGGATCCCACGTGGCTAATTCCTGGTGGCTATTGCCCATTCCTAGGGGGCAGAATTAAGGTTGCATTACCACATGTCTTTATTCTTGGTTTGCATAGGTTTGCGCAGCAGTGAAATCAGTACTATGATAGAAGGGCAGTACAGGGCAATCTTAACTCTGTTAACAAGGGTTTTGTTGGTGAATGTTTGTAGAAGGTGGAAGAAACTAAATGATAGCTGGAAGACTGATTTGTACACAAAACAGGTAACAGTACAGCCCAAGGTAATGCTGTATTTCCCAAACAATTGTGCAGTGTTCTGCTACCCACTTCTGTGGGAATAGCCTCTGACAGCAAGTTCATTCTCTGTGAACACATGGTCTTGAGACTTTCTTCAGGAACTGTGCTGGGGCCAATCAACTAATTTAATGTAGGTTAGTGAATGGTAATAGCCAGCAGTCATGGCTTGTGACCTGACTTAAGAGTTGAACAATGAATGTAGAAGTGAAGACCTCCATGGTGAACTTTTGAGTGTAGAAAAGAAGAAATTACTCAGTGGTGTGTGGGAATTTAGCTTTCTAACTCCTGTTTGTACCAGTGACAGTCACCTGCTTAAATATCTGTGTGTTACTTAAAAAAACCAGCCCAAACCCCTGTATTTTTAATAGTCCACCAGCTAACATGCCAGGTTCCCTGTGATGTTAAGGCCCTAATGTTACTACAGCTGTGTCAATGTAGTCATCCTGACTATGGATAATGAGGAATCAAGTGGGAAAAGGCCTGAGGGGTATGACAGAATCACTGTTCTTTAAGTAGGATGCTAAATGTATTTTATTGTTCTGTATTGCTGAAAAACATGCCATCCTCTGCTTTATCTTCACGTCTCTCTCCAGCAACTTGTCTAGGAATGGATATAGACATCTTTTGGCTTCTAGTTGGATAGGCTGTATATATCTTTCACATGCTAGAGATGTCTATTCATGCCTGAATTTTTTCCCTTTTTTTATTTCTGTAGGTTTGTTTTGAAGGAACAAAGCTTTTAAAAAGAAAAAAAAAAGGATTTGCCAGATAAGAAGATGGGAGCAAACAGCAGCAGCCTTAGTGAGCTGCCAGAAAATGACTACTTAAAAAAATTGTCGGGAGCTGAAGCAATCTCTGAGAATGACCCCTTCTGGAATCAGCTGCTTTCATTTAGTTTTACTACCCCAACAAACAGGTAAGAGAATACCACATCTCAGGCCTTTTAATAGGTAGGCAGTGTGTTAGTAAGAGATACAAAAGTGTTTACTTTGCATAAGTTATGTTTCCTCTTTGTGTGTGTGCAAATGTCCAACTGTATATGGACTGTAGTGTTTTGTATTCTGGGTTCCTTTTCCACAATATTCTATCATGGCTGTGGATTCTTTCTTCTTGTAACAGCTGTAATTCCCACTTATTGTCCCCACAGCCTGGGAAGATCAGCAATAGGTGATCATCAGAAATAGGTGCTGTAGGGGCCAAACACTGTTCTTGCTTCTTGCATTAGCTAACTCAAGGAATATAGAGTGAAGCGTCTTATCCTTATGGTGCTGAGCACCTTGAACTTCCACTGGATCTAATGGGAGCTCAGGGTGTTCAGCACTTCATGCTGTGGGCATCCATCCATACTAGGACTTCTCCTGGCTCATGTCCTCTTCTAGACCCTGGTTGTCATGGATGGTTTTTCACTTTGTGCATCCTGCCACGTTGAAGCTGTAAAATTTCTTCTGGAGAACTGGGAGCAGGGTAGAAAGGCTGTATTTGAGGCTTAAGGTAGTACAAACCCTCTTGAGATAATGACTCATGTCTTCATATTGGTAGTAATTTTTACATCTCTGATTTCCCACATCATTAACAGCCATATGGAAGGAGAGAACCCAGCCCCTTTAGGTTTAGGTTAAGCCCAGAAAAACAGGAGGCGTGCTGTTTCTTCTTCCATCCTTTGTTTAGTGAAGATACTTTTCCGTTGCAACAAGTGATGCTCATAAACAAAATGGATATTTCTGAAAGTTCATAGCTTATCTCTACAAATCTCAAATGTCCAGTTTTGAGCTGACTGACTATTTTGACCATGTCATAATTCAGAAACTTGAGTGGCTTCCTTAGGAAGACAGTTTGCATCTTCAATGCAGATTTATCCAGCGGAACACAGTTTTTAGATTTTTTTCAGCCCTTTCCTGTAAGGGGAGTGATTACGTGTAGTAGAACACTACTGCACTCTCACAGATGTTGACTTGAATTTTAAAGATGAGGCATGCAGTTTTGATTGGCCTTTCTCTGCCCTGTGTTATACTGCATACCCTAGCCCTTCCCCTGCCTCTCGACCTCGCCAACACTCCACAGCTGCCCTGGCCTGTCCCCTGTTTCCCTTTTCTTTCCATGTAGCTGTCTTTCCCTGCTTCCTCCAGAATGAAGTAACGTGTCTTTTGCTACTATTGTGTTGCACACTTTGCTTGTGTCTGACACCTCTGTCATGTCTGTTGTACCCCTTATCATTGCAAGCTCTTCAGGACACAGTCTTTGTACTCCAGTATTGCTTGAATACTTCACAGGGTTAGGTTCCTTATCCCCCTGTGAAGATGAGGTTTTGCAATTTATGCCCATGATTCAACAGCTGTGTAGGACTGCTGAGGTGCCAGCTGTTTACTGCAGCTTTTATTTGCAAGGGTGTCACTTGTCCAGTCAGCTGTGTGGGACTGATGCTGAGCTCCAGCTGATGGAGAAGTGTAGCTGTTAGAAGTAAAAGCTGCGTGGGTCATCCTTCATCCAAAAACTGCTTCAAATTAAGTAGGTTGTGAGCTACCTGGATATGCATAATCTGGGTTCTGCTGCACTTTGATTCCCCACCCCCCCACACACCTCCTTAAATACTGCTGTAATAAACCTACTTGATGGTAATGTAGTCTAGACTCTCTTTGAAGATGCTTTTGTTTCATGTCTCTAAAGTGGGAAGAGGGCTTAGAAATCAGCCTACAGAATACTGATTTTGAGAGAATTGCCTGTTCCTGTGGCTTCAGTTAACTGCATTTTAATATTCTTCTGCACCTGTATGTGACTAAATTCATTAACCTGCCAGTGTTAATGCCCAGGTACAGACATTACTTTTTTTTACCGATGTTAAGTGATCAGGAACTGGTCTATACCCATAACAGAAGACAAGTTCAGCACACGTGGCCTGGCTTAAAAATTGTGGAACCCAATCTAAGATTTGACCCCTTCTCCCCCCACCTCCTCCTGGGTGAATGTGCGTTCTGTTCATGACCAGTCTAAACTCTGCCACTTGCAGAAAACTGCATAGCTTATATTGATTCCGCCTTGGGCTTTTTCAGTATCTGTACCTAGCCAATAGGCAGACAAGGTTCATTGGGTAAATCTGGTATCTTTTATTAGACCAACTCAGATAGTTGGAAAAAATTTTCTTAGCAAGCTTTTCGATATAAATACCTTTCATGAGGCTGAGGAAGCATCTGCAGATGGTCTGTGCTCTTCCTGGATGGAGTGGTAACACAATCAGAGGCCAGCACATATGCAAGAAAGCCAGTCAGTTAAAGTGTAAATTGAGGTCATTTTTTAACTGTCTGGCTTTCTTGCATATGTGCTGGCGTCTGGCTGCTTTACCACTCCATCCAGGAAGAGCACAGACCATCTGTAGATGCTTCCTCAGCCTGATGAAGGGTGTTTGTACCCGAAAGCTTGCTAAGAAGAATTGTTCCAACTGTTTGAGTTGGTTTAATAAAAGATAGTGGATTTACCCAAAGAACCTTGTCTGCCTATGTCCTTAGACCAACATGACTACAACCTTCACCCCTGTACCTACCCAATATCATTCTCATGTAATAACCAAGGTTGTAATTCAACCTGAATCTTTAAGGCTAGCTTTAAAACAATGTGGCATTTGAATTTACTTATGCTGATAGCTTTTCCGTCATTTATCTTGGGACTGTTTGTCTCTTGTCAAAGGTAGCAATGTCTCTGACAAAGATATCCAGCCACTCATTAAAGTTTTGTGAAAGGTACATTGAAGCTGTTCTGTTGGTTATAGTCTTTTACAGTCAAGGATGTGATCCATGCATACATATATAATATCTCTTGTACATAATGGTTAAAAACATGTATTGAATAGAATTCTGTTCTTTTTCTTTTTTCTGTTACATTTCAGATGCTTTTTAATTGAATTGTAGCCAAAATATATAATATTTAAATAAAGTAAGAGGATCACATGGAGTTGTGCAGTTTACTAATACCTGGAGATCTTAAATTTTGAGTATAAATCACAGATTTAATAAGGACAGAACTAAGATGATAAAATTACTGATATGATACAGTATAGATTTGAAGTTGCTTCTTTATTAATCCTCAGAATGCTAAACATAGTCACTTTTAAATGGTCATTTGATGTAAATTAGATTTCTCAGGGATTGGGAACAAGTCGGGTGTATGATACCACTCTGGAGTTCATAGTAAGTTTTCTTATATCTGGTAAGTGGATTGACTGACCGCCCCGCCCCCCCCTGGGTGTAGGGAAGAGTTTTGAGCAGCTGAGAAATAAATCATCCTTAAAAGTTTCTGGTATATTGGAGGCTGGTCTGGAAGGCCAAAATGGGACAAGTAAATAGAATTAGCATCTTGGAGGCACATCATGGTACTTTTATTTGAGGGA
>NW_017729024.1:179750202-179755515 GCF_001723915.1 Gavialis gangeticus | reverse complement strand
CAAGCTGAGGGAGACAAAGGAAGTTTTTGTTTCTGGTATGGGAGGGTTGGGTTTAGGGGGGATGTTCAGGAGCAAGGAAGAAGATGATTGAAGGTAGGTTTATGACGTGATTTAAGGTTTATGAAGTGATTTACTTTTGCGGGATAATAAATTTGGACACCTGGTGAGAAGGAAGGATGAAGTGCTTGGCACTTTCTAGATGTGGTTGATTAAGGAAAGCATACTTGTTTGTATTAAAGACTGTGAACAAAGTGCTTCCATTTAAATTTTCTCTCTTTAGAATATTGTTTAATATAACTCTGATTTAATAGGGAAATGTTCAGATTTTTTTTCCTGAAGTGTCTCTCTCCAGGCCTGAGTCAGCAAGGATTACCTGAGGTTTTTTTTTCTGGATGTTGCCAGTAAAAATCTGGAGCAGTCCCAGTTGGAATGAAAACTTCTCCAAAGTAAACTGAAAAATTCAGTTAACTGAACACCAGATGGTGCTCTTGTATGGCAGCTAGAATAGAAATATTTGTAGAGGTATAATACTCTTGTCTGTAATTTAATAGGCGGAAGAATACACACATTTTGTCTACTGAAGAAAGTTCAGTTCAGCAGTGTCAAATATTGCTCCTTGCCTCCCATCCTCAGCCAGTCTCTGAAATGAATGACATTGCTTATGGGGGAACAACAGAGTTCAACAACCGTTGATTGCCTTTTGAGAGTGACTGTTAACTGTGCCTTATGATGAGTGTTAAATGTGGCTTATACAGGGCATGAGTAGGTAAAGTGGTTGACACTTGTCAAGCATAGGAGGGTTTTTTTGTTTAGTTTATTCTAAAATTATATGTTATCCTTTTAATCCAGTGGTCTCCAAAGTGGGGTGCACAAGACGATTCATTAGGGTGCAGGAAGAAAATAGTATTTTTTTTTTTTTAGTGAGAGCAGAAAAGTTTTTTGTACCATTATATAATTTATAAATAAATAAATATACATATATTGGGGTGTGTGCTCAAAAATTTTTTACTGATAGAGGTGCACGATCAAAAAAGTTTGGAGACCACTGCTTTAATCTATTGTAATATTGGAGTCTTTCTCAGCAAGTGATTGCTCCCAAGTTTTTGTGGAAGCCATATTGATGCTAAATTATTTGCTAAGTCTTGTGGTTATGTGAGATTAATTTATCAGAGGTGATGCCTGACTACATTGGTCAGGCTTATTCAAAGCTGAGGTAGATGCCTGAAAAGTAATCTAGCAGTGCTGACTCTTTCCTGGGTGTTAGTTCCAAAGCCACCCTTCCTCTGTTTCCTTTCTTGGTCTTGCTGTATTTCTTTGTGTGTGTTTCACTGTTTGCCACATAACCTTTCTTCCTTTTCCCTCAATGGCCCAGTCTTCATCTCGCCCATTTTTCTTTCTCTTAATCCTTCTTTGCCCCATTTTAACCCCTCTTTTCTTCACATTTTGGCTTCTTCTTGGAGGTAAGTACCGTACTGTTCTGGCCCCTTCGTTTCTGTCTGCTATGGAACACGAGTCAACAGAAAAAACAATAAAAAGGGGAGAGTGAGTGGGAAGAAATCTTGGCTGCTTGCTAAAATCCTTGAGACTAATTTCTCTGTAGCCAGCCAGGTAAAGAAGCTGAAGAGGACACCATTCTCACTGCCTTTTGCTAGCATGAACATCAGGGCCTCTCTATGTGTGTAGGTAAAGATGAGATGGAATCTCATGCGTGATCCACACAATTGCTTCTCCTGTCATGTGACATGTGCATAGCAGAAAGCACAATTGTGCATCAGATCCCATCATGCCATGTTGTAGGCTCCTCCTTCCAAGAAGTAAGCTTGCATGGCTGGGAGGTCCTCAGTTGAGGAACTCCTAGTGAAGAGGTGGCCCCATATCGCTGAGGCTGTAGGATTGCGGCAGCTGCATTCTCCCAGGCTTGGAGTGTGTGAAACCCTTAGCCCTGGGGGATTGTGGCATCTATGATCCTCTGGGCCGGAGGCTTTCATGGACCCCTGAGCCCTGGGGGTCATGGCTGCCTCAATCTCCAGAGTTCTCTGGGATTTCATACTGAGCATGGTGAGCTCCTGCACCTGGGTGCCCTGTCAGCTGAGTGAGACAGGGTAGACCCGGCTACACATGCAAATTTAAAGCTCAGTAGCAACCAGCTATAAAGTTAGTACACATTTTTGAAGTCTAACTTTATAGCTGGTTGGAGCTTTTTATGGCGTGATAGCTACTTTGCATGTGTAGCTGGTGTTAAGGTAGTTGCTCACTTAAGTAATTGTGCAATAGCTGTAGCGGGTAGAGAGCTCGATAACAGCTGGGACATTCTGATGGAGTGACACGTGGCAGCTGTGGCCACTTGGTATCTTAATACAGTTTCGGGGAAAATGGCTAATAGGGAATGATGCATGTGAACATGGTTGTATAGGGGGAGCTAGTTGTGATTTCCATGTTAGGTTGCGTGCCACTTTCCATTAATAATGATCTAGGACCTTGTCTTTGAAAAGTATAAACAACTTCACTGCTTCTAGGTTGACGCTGATATTTGACAGGGGGAATTCCCTCCAGTTACAGAAGTGCCATTTCTTTGTTCTGTGTAATTCCCCTAGTCTTGGCCCTCTACATACAAATTTTGAAAATCTTTAACTGCATAATCCTATTTTTTTTTTTTTTTAATTCCCCCAGTCTTGGCCCCCTACAAAAAAATTTTAAAAATCTTTAACTGCATATTCCTATTTTTTTTTTTTTTTTAAGAGTCTTCCTGGCCCCTTCACCATGTAGGATAGATGCTCAGAGTGGCTGAATCAAGGTTTCACAAACAACAATGAATCTGGTGTTTCCTAACTTCTAGGTTAACAGCAAAACCCACCCCTGTTACCTTTCTGTGCGCCACCTAGCCATTCCTGATTTTAGGCCAAGAGCCAGTGTGGTTTGTGTGCCTCGCTTTCAACCAGATAAGTACATTTACCTGGCCCTGATCTCACTTGCTGATGGAAATTCGGCTTTTCTTAGTTCTGTTGTAAATTACAATGCTTTCATGATGGAAACTTAAAACAGTTAACTAACGCAGAACTTGCTGAAAATCATGTGCTTAATATTTACTGTTCCATTTTGTTCCTTCCCTGGAGTTTTACAAATGGCTGGTTGAAGAATAGTGTGCATGATTCTTTAATGGAAAGACATAAAAACGAACAACTTTTATGTTGTTTTAGTATGGTACATTTTTTAATTGGTACAATAAATTATATGCAGCTCTTTATTCTTTGGCCATTTTCCTATGAATAGTCCATTAAAGTCAGCATTCCCACAGTGTGAATTTACTGAATGGGCTGATTCTTTTCCATTTTGTGAATGATGGCAAGGGAAAAATTCTTCTTAGGTAAGGGGAAAAGCTGTCAGGAAAGCTGCGTTTTTATTTTCTCCAGAAGGGCTGGTCGTCTACTAGAGTTTGGGTCTTATTTGCTCCTTTATAAAGGCTTCACAACTCTTGTGCATTTACACACATGTATAATTACAGTTGGTGTTGGTGGCAGTCTGACTGCTCTAAGCCACAGTAAAATATTAAAAGAATAACCACTATTCTAGATTTTTAAATTGTATATAATTCAAACTCAAAGAGAGTGTGACTTTAAAGAAAATGTGTCCTGTCAAAGCCTCTAGACACCGTTGGAGAGTAACTTTCATTGGATGCATATACACGTTCATTAATGCACTGTAGATACTACTCAGGCTAGAAGCTGGTGGGAGTGGGGGGCTGCTAGAGCAGCCCTCACTTCCCTTTTACAGTGCTGAGCTTAGGGGAGCATGGCCAGGTCCCTACAGGGTGCTCTGATTAGGGTGGGGTTCCTCCCCTACTGTTGATAACACAGCATTAAGTTACATAGGGAGTTGTTAGCATTAATCAGTCCATCAAACAAAACAACATTCTCTCTCATTAGTTCAAGCTCTTAAACAACTTTTATCAAGGAAGGAACAGAGGGACATTACCAGCTGACCTGTTGATTAGCTCTGAAAAGCCCTAAGCCAGCACTGTCCTGTCTGCCTTTGTCTCGCCTCCCACAGCACAGACCGTAGCCAGCATGTGGTCTGCTAGCTAATGCTGAAGTGTCTGTGTTAGGCAGAGGGGAGGGGGGGGATCCCTGCTTGAGCAGGGACTGGTGGTGGGGAGGTGGGGGAGTAGCAGGAGGAAGCAGGCAGATGCTGCTGTACCTGCTGTCTCTGCTGAAGCTGCAGCCAGGGAGCAGAGGGGAGGGGCCAGTCCTGCTGGACTGGAGCAAAGCCCTGCCTAGGGCTGCAAAGCATCTGGGATGCTGGGGGACTCTGATTTACCTTAAACCAGGAAGGGATCTGGGACAGACATTGTGTAAACCAGTTTGACCCAAATCAGTTAAGTCTGATACTACATTCAACCAGGTTTATCTTAAACCAGTTTCAGCCATTTTCAAAATGGTTTATGTGCACTGAACATCTGTTCTGTTACAGGTTTAAACCAGTTTCTGATCACTTAAATCAGTTCATGTGTAATGTCTATCCCTAGCCAGAGAACTATTTGTGAGAAACACCACTGATTTTAATGGAGGTTTTTCTGGATTTATGCTATGAGTATCTGATAGCAGAATCTGGCTTTCTGGCAGTATTAAATTAGAGGGGCCTGATTATGCCCGTAATAAAAAACTACCAGGACTGAAAATTATCACTTTTCAGCAGTAAGCTACCTGCTCTAGGGATTATTACTTGCAGAAAGCTAGTGCACTGATGGAAGAAACTTCTCTGCTATAAACAGCGATTACAGAAGTGGAAATATTCATCAAGTGCTAACAAAATAGAGGTAGAAGTGAGAGATCGGGTGCTAAGTGATAGAAAAGAAATTTCAATACTTCAAAACATAACTGTGAACAATCTAATGGTATACTGCATATGAATAATGTTTGATGTAATGCAAGATTCCATATGGATAATACAACCCTGCTTCCTAAGGATAATGGCTTAGTAACCTTTCTGTGCCGCTGTGGTCCTCTCATGTGTATGATGTAAATCGTTAGCAGTTATTTGTGATAACATTTCTCAAGGTACGATGCCCTCTATCTGTAGGCAGTTGATTTCTTAAGGAGCATTAATGAGATGGTACATTTTGAAAAATGGCACATTTATGTCAGAAAATAAACTGTGTTTTTAAACTAATCCTGTGATTAAATCAAATAGCGTGCCCTCTAGTGACTTTGTCTCTGTAGCACACCTTCTCATATTTGCTCTTGGAGATTATAGTCCTGTTTTTAGAAAATCTCAATTATCTGAAACCTTGATTTCTGCCTCTCCCCCCCCCCCCCC
>NW_017729024.1:179724421-179750072 GCF_001723915.1 Gavialis gangeticus | reverse complement strand
TTTTTTTTAAAAAATCTAATTTTTTGAAACCTTTTTTTTTGCCCCCCCCCCCCCCCCCCCATACACTATAGCAATAAAATAATTGAGACTTTATTTTATGTTAAGCCATTGATTCATGCAATGTAGGTACACTGTAACTTTTTTTTGTATCCAGTGTATGTGCTAAAGTCTTTATACTTATCTTTATACCAACCAATTTACAAAACAAGCCAGGCCAGACAAAACTATCCATTGTGAACTTGGCTGCATTGCTCAATGTGTATGTTCTAGAGGGTGATAACAGAAAATCTTTACACCTTGAGGGAAAAACCCAAGAATATAAAATACTATGTAAGTTCAGTGTGGTCAAGTGAACAGTGCAGTATTGAACTTAACTTTAGCATTTTCTTACTTTTTAAATGTTACCTTGGCAACCTTAGTGCCTTAATTTGTTAGTGTATAACTCCAATTGAAAATACCAGTGAAGATTGCCTAATGATGTGAGAAGGTTTTTTTTTGAAAATTTAATTGTCAGTCCATTTCAAAATTCAGTTAGGGTCTTAAGTTGTATTGGAAAATGGAACCTAAGAAACATAGGTTCCCACGTTCCTTGAACTATGTCTACAGGTGCAAGGTAGTCCTGTGCTGAGATTTCATGCCTGCTCTGTGGACAAGCTCCTGAACTAGATGTCATGTAGTCTGTTAAAAGCATGTTGGCATGCGCACTAGCAGAGCTATGCACTTTCCAGTGCAGGAGCTAGTGCACCTGGTGCAATTTCAGTGAGTCTCACGGTGGTGCTGGGTTGTGGTACTAAGACATACTCTCAGGGATCTGCCATTACAGGCTGAGTTTGCTATATGAACTTTGCTGCTTGCTTTATGCAGTATGGTAGCCTTTATCTGCAAAGGGACGAGTGTTAAGGTTGCACAAACCAGCTTGACTCGGGTACTTCCTCGCTTTGGGGGCTTAAACTTGGAACATAGATGCCACCAGAACACCTGTCCTGTTCCTCTGAGAAAGGAGTTATTATCTGTGTTTACAAGTTCTGCCATTGACCTGTGACCTCTTAGTAATTTAATCTTCTTGTGCTTCAGTACTTTGCCTCTAAAACAGAGAACAGAATAGAATTCTTATCCATTTCCATAAGGGTCTAGTGATGACAGGTGCATGATATTTTCAAGAGGCAGCAATCAGTGAATCTGGCGCATCTCTGCAGCTTTTGTTTTCCTGGGCTCTTCTACCTTCAGTTCATAACTAAATTATCTGTCCATCAGCTTCACTGGGCCAGCCACGTCATCTGGATGTCAAGTTTTATTCTCTCAGCTCAGTTAAGGCATGCACTCAAGAGGAGGACAAAGAAAGCACTTCAAGGATGGCCTCATGGCCAACTTGAAAAAATGTAACATCAGTATCAACTCATGGGAGACTATTGCCCAGGACTGCCCCAAATGGAAAAAGAGTCTGCTGCCAGGATCTCATTACTTTGAAATGACAATGACAACAGGAGATGGAAAAGTGGGAGCAGCAGAAACAGCATGCTGTGGACCAAATCAAGAATCCAGAGCCACCTACCTTGCACAAAAACACATGCCCATGTTAAAGTAGTGTCTGTTGATCCAAGATCAGCCTCATCATCCTTATTTGGACCCACAGATAAAGCAATTGTGGAAGACAATCCTCCTAGACTGCAAGGGGTTGCCAATGATCTGTTCAGTAGTTGCAAACTGGCCTACTTTTGCTCTGAATGCTGCTTAAGTACAAGCCTTATTAAATAAAAGTATTGTGTATGCACAGTATGCTTTTCCTTAAGCATTTATCACATGATCAAACTAAAATCAGTGGGAGGTCCAAAGGCATTTTGAACCTGAGGACTTTGTCTTGGTGAGTAATAGGTTCTCAACCTTGTTTTGGAAGCTGCTAAAAATAAATGGTTGGAAGATTTATTTTTCTCTTGTCCACTACCTAGCTGTAGGTGGAGTACCATGTTGATCAATTGTAAAGTTGTGCACAGAAATGCATATAAAAAATTATCGCCAGTTTATTTCTGCCACATTGGCAGAAACTGTAGCTCTGTGGCTGTAAGCCACTTGAATACTTCCAGCCCTGTACCCTGGTATACACATGCACCTCTCCTCCCCACCATCTGAGAAAGCAGGCTTTTGTGTGAGAATGGCCTACTGCAGTAAATGGGGGCCAGCCTTTTTGGCAGGTATGCCACAAATTAACCTGACAAGGTTCTTTGGTAAGTCTGATATCTTTTATTAGACCAACTAAAAGTTGGAACCATTCTTCTTTGCAAGTTTTCTGGTACAAATATCCTGCTTCTCTTGCCTGAAGAAGAGTATTTGTACCCGAAAGCTTGCAAAGAAGAATTTTTCCAACTGTTAATTGGTCTAATAAAATATATCAGATTTACCCAAAGAACCTTGTCTGCCTATGTCCTTAGACCAACACAGCTACAACCAACACCCTTGAAACATGGAAGAGAAATTAGCTCTGTACTCCCCTTGAGGGCAACTCCAATTCTCTTCCCCCACTCAGTCTGCTGCTGTGTCGCACACAGAGGTTGCCTGTGCCACTTGTGTTTATACATGCCACGTGTTGGCCCCCAGTGGCCTACTGGGTAGATTGTTGGTGCCTGCTTTCTGAAGTTATAGGCAGTGGCACTTTGACACTTTGAAATAGTTGTAGTTCATTGCTCCCTGGCAGGAATTCATACTTCTTCCTTTAAACCGGGCTGTTGAGTGGTGCAAGAGTATCAGTACAACTTGTATTTTAAAACAACAGTTAACAGTGCTCCCCCATCATTCCTAAAAGCTCACTAAACTGTGGTGCCATAACTAGGGATGGGCAATTGGGGCACGAGCCGTGGGTGCCATTTTTGAGGGGGTACAAGAATAGCGGCTGGTGCCATTGCACCAGCCCCTATTGCCACCCATGCTCTGTCACTCTTCCAGAAAGCAAAATCAGGTTTTTTTTTTCTGTGGCTCTCTTCAACCCAGAGCAGGACACCTGTCTGACTGCATAAAAATACAAGCATCTAAACAGCTGGTTTTCCATTTTAGAAATAAGAATTAGCAAGTTGTACAGCAGGTGTGTCCTCTTTTTTTTTTCTCCTCAGTACAGTATTAACACCTATTTATTTAGGTTGTGACAGTAGACTTCCCCTGTTATATTTGCCAGTGGAGTACAAATAATTAATGATTCATCTTTCATTTTTATTGAGGATTTCTGCACCCTGGCATTTATTAAGGTGGTTTAAGCTGTTTCTGTTGTGGGGTTTATAGGCTTTTTCTTTGATCAGTATCTTTTTAATATGTAGCCGCTGCAAATACTGTGAGTTACATTCACCAGGCATTCCTCCAACCTAGAAATTTTAGAAGTGAAGCCTGGAACTACTGCTTCTAACATGGAAGGACTGGATATGAAACAGGGATCAACTCTTAAGTCATCTATTGATTCCAACCCCCCCCCCCAATAATACTTATCAATAAAGATTATTCTTGTCTTAGCAAGTTATATTGTTTAAAAAAAATTGAAATAGGTTTTCCAAAAATTAAATTGAACTATAAAACTTTCTTGTTCAGTGTAATAGTGTTGCTGATTCTATTTAAATAGCATTCTGTGAGACTGTAGAACAGAAGGTAGAAGAGGTTGTCCACAGCCAAACAGCAAAAAAATCCTGTCGTTTGTGTTCCCTTAAAAAAAAAAAAAATAAATTCTGACTTTTCTGCATTTGTGGAAAGCACGGCCATTTATAAAAATTGACTATTACTAGAACTACAGGTCAGGCAACTAAAAATATTTCTGTAAGAGAGCTTATTAAGGAAAGTGGATTTGCTTCCCAAAATCACAACTTAGTACTTGATTTATATAGGATGGGTAAGAGGCATCATGTCCAGGACTATCATTCATTTAACATTTTGCAGAGCTAAGTCCTTTCTTATTTATACTTTCTAAAATAGCTAGTGATTTGTATTTTTAAAGCAGAAGATAGCAGGTAGATACATTACCTTCTTAAGATATATTGAGATTTGTATGTAAGTAAATAACATGGGCTGATCTCATTTTCACTATGCTTTTTCCCCAAAAAAGTTGTCAAAAGCCAAAATGAAAGTTTTTGGCAAAATGATATATGCAGCAGAGATAAAAAATGTTAAGCTTGGAATTTTACACTTAGAAGAAATAAAACCCCCTTGAGAAATACAAGCCTACTATAATTTCATTGACTTTAATCTTTTAGGACTTCAAGATTCCAGAAATAGTGAAGTTTTTAGTCTTTGATTGAAAACTGGTAAATGGGGATTAAGTTTATTTAATAAGCAATAGTTATTTTTTTGCATTGAGGTCAAGGTCACGTTGTTCAAAGGCATTCTACAAGCATAGCATGCATTTATAACGGAGAAAAAGTACATATTCTTGCTACCCACGTGTATTGGCTAACAGGTCGTAACTAAGATGTAGTATACTCCTAATGTAGGTAAGTTGGTTTGTAATTTTTCACATTAGCTAGTTGAGCTAAACACTAGGGTAGGGCTAGGGACAGACATTACACATAAATCAGTTTAAGTGATCAGAAACCGGTTTAAATCTGTAATAGAACAGACATTCAGTGCACATAAACCAGTTTGAAAGTGGGTGAAACTAGTTTGCGATAAACCTGGTTGAATGTAGTATCAGACTTAACTGATTTGGGTTAAACTGGTTTATGCAATATCTGTCACAGACCCTTTTCTGGTTTAACTTTAAACCACATTCCCCCAGCATCCCAGATGCTTTGCAGCCATGGGCGGGGCTTTCAACTCCACAGCAAAGCTGGCCCCTCCTCTCTGCTCCCTGGCTGGAGCTCCAGCAGAGGCTTGCAGGCACAGCAGGGTCTGACTGGCTTCTCCTTGCCCCATCCTCCCTCTCACCACTCCCTGTATACCTCCCTCCTGTCTTCTCACAGCATGGACTGTGTTAGCCAGTGCTGAGAGGTGTCTGTGTAAGGCAGATACGACAGTGTCTGCTTAGGTCTTTTTGGAGCTAATCAACAGGTAGCTGGTAACATCCCTCCATTGCTTCCTTGGAAAAAGCTGTTTAAGAAGAGCTTTAAGTATTGAGAGAAGCTTTTGTTTTGCTGATGGGTTGATAAATACTGTGCAAGTCCCTGCTATGTAAGCAAATGCTGTGTAACTCCATGCTGGCTCTGCTAGTCAGAGGAGCAGCGAGGGGGGGCCCCTCCCTAATCGGAATGTTCTGCCAGGGGCTGGCCATGCCCCCTCAGCTCAGCAATGTGGAAGGGAAGGGAGGGCTGCTCTAGTGCCCTCTGGCTTTTAGCCTGAGCCACTGCAGGCATGTGCCTGCATTTCCTCAGTCCAGAGGGGATGTCTGCAGTTAAACTGGTCCAGCCTAGCTGGGTTAGACTAACCTGCAAAGATGGAATCAATTCAGTCTCAGGCTTTTTGAATATCTGTCCCTAGCCTATAGGGGTTAAACTAACAGGTGTAGAAGCTGTGAACTTCCTTGTCCACATTAGGATTTTACCATGTAGTGGTAAACACATCAGAAGAAAACTTTTTTTTTCCTAATAAAAGTTGATGCACAGAGATGCACACGTGCTCACAGCTTCTTCCTTTAAGCATTTGCAGCCCAAGACGATGATTTTAGGCAGAATATCACAAATATGATAGTGTGACAATTTCGTCAAAGTAATAATGGAAGCCTCCTCATCTGAATGATTTAAAGTTAGAATAACTAAAGTGCGCGGGTATAAATCTGTAGATTTATACAGTCAATCTCAGGTTTCTTCTGTTCTATGACAAATGTATAGGTAATTTCAAAAATATAGCATAAGGGCAATAGGCAGGCAAGGTTCTTTGGGTAGATGTGATGTATTTTATTAGACCAACTGAATAGTTATAAAAAAGTTCTTTGCAATTATAAAACCCAGCAGTATAAGGGCAAGCCACTTCTTTTTGTGATGTACCTGGGTTATGGATGGAAACGTGTAATGTAAATTCTAGCTGTCATTGTTCCAGGCAGTGAGTCTCTCAAAAAGGAAAATAGAGTGTTATAGGAACTTCTTGACTTCTTACTCCTGTATAGATGACTAAGCTATTGAATTTGACAACTTTAAGCAAAGATTGAAACTTATGCCTCAATTCATGAATACCTTTTTAAAAGTGTCCTTGGCAATATGGTGGCCCTTGCTTTTATGGGTAGTTTCTTTTTCTTTTTCTTTTTTTTTTTTTTTTAAGCGGTAGGAGGATTAGAGTTCTTGAACAGTGCCCTGTGATCAATACTCTGAATGAGCTTCATTCCTTGAAAAACGTTCTCTCTTGTTGTTTGGCAGTACTAGGAAACAGTTTGAAGCCTAACAGTGCTACACTGTAGATTAATGAAAGGATCCTTGCTTAATATTAACTTCCATCTTTATATTCATTCATTAACTAAACAGCATCTCCAGAGGGATTGTGGTGCAGAGCAAATCTAATAGCTAGTGCTAGTGTTGTTGCTTCATGCCACCTCATGAATCTTGGCTGATGACATGAGGAGGCATTTTCTGAAGAAGTGGTTAATATAGGCTATCTTCTGTCTTCATAACAGAAAAATTATTCAGGCAACTTTTTCCACATCTTGCACACTTTTTTTTCCTACTTGGGCTTAGCTGACTCCTACTGTTTACATGGCCATTTATTTTGTATTTCCTGTTAAGCTTTGCCTCAGATTCCTAAAAATGGGTTGATTTTTAGTTATACACTGCACCCTCTTTATAAGCTCATCCTTGGGGGCCTGATAATATTTTCTGAGAGCAGTAAAGCAATAATATTACACTCTTTGGCTATGTACTTACAGTGGTGGGGAAACTTGCATGATAATGTGTATATTTTTTGCTGAGATCTTACAGGCATATCCCTTCCCACATAGGGCGCTCCTTCAAAATGGCAAAATTAAATCCCTTGTTCTTGTTCTTGCTATCAGAACTTGAGACTGTGGCATAGGGGAGATTTAAGTTCTAAACCTTTTTTTTTTCTTGGTTTGAAAAAAAAATTCTCAAAATACAAAGGTCTGCGCTGCAAAACTGAAGATCCCGTTTTCCAGTCTGGTTTGATCTAGAAAAGGAGTCAGAGTTTCACCTAATGACTTGCCATTTTAAGTTTGCCTTGTAGAGTAATTATGGATCAAAACCTATGTTGGAAAGTCAAGCACTAAAAAATTAGGGAATTCCAGAACTTTGCTTTAAGAGATTAATATCAATATTTAAGATTTCAATGCTGAAGCAGTTAGAGAAAATTTAATTAACCATGTCATTTCTCCTATACATGTGCTCTGAGGTGGGGATGAGGTGTTTTAATTAGAGCGGCTCTCGGGAGCCGCTTTTAATTAAAACACCCACAGCATCTCATGTATTCAGCCTCCTGTGTTTCAAAGTGCCCCTGCCACCATTTTGAAACACGGGGGATGCTGCAGCACGCAGACTCGATTAATCAAGTCTGGTCCAATGCGTTCTAATCGGAATGGGTTGGAGCACGTGTAAAAGTGCCCTGAGATACAGGACCCCATGGTGAATTTCTAAGCACTCTTTTATAAAACATTAAAAAAACCCAAAAACAAAAATCTTAAAAGATTAAGATTATACTGTGTTCAGGAAAAACTCTGTGGTAGAGTTGGCATCCTAGAAACATTCTCCCAATCTGTCAGTGTCAGGAAGGAATACATCCTGATGACAAGCAGCCAGCTGGACAGATTTTTAAGTGTAAAAAAAAAAAAAAAAAAAAATTGAGAGAAGTCCCTGTTTCGTTCAGACCCTGTAAACTCAAACGTCTGTAGGCGTTGACTCTGTTTTCCATTTTTATACCATTTGTTTTTAATTACAGCTGTATGTTTCTAGAACTGAAATTGGAGACCACCTAGGAGATGAAATTTTAACACTAAAAAATGTATTGGTGAGTAAGTAGTCTTTCTGAAATTCATCTGTAAAGGCAATTTATAAAGCAGGAAACAAAGCAGATGTTTAACGGCAGAGAAACTCACAGTCATAAGTTAAAATTGTCTTTAGAGGCAGGGCATTAGACTTTGCTTGCACCACATGTTTTCTTTCTCTCATCGGAGCCAGTCCAGTGCATAGGGTAATCTGTTCAATTCTCAAAATTAATTGCCTATTGATATCTCAGTTCACTGGTGGACACACTCCGTCTTGAAGCATTTGACTCATTTTTACCATTGAAAATCTTTGTGACCATTTCTTTGAATGCTGATCTTACCAATACCCTATTGTCTTGTTCCTGTTTTCATAAGGAATGGAACTGTTTGCCAAGTTAGACTCCTTGTGTCACTTTTGAGTTCAGTCAGATTGCTTACTGGGAAATACTGGCTAATGTTCTGGAAGAATTGGAGCATTGGCAAACTGATTATGGTAACACTTGCATACTTCATTTACAAAAATGTATGATTTAGATGCTACCACTCTTTCACAGGGTGTGGGGAAGTGGGAGGAAACAACACTCAGTAATTACTTTAATCATTCCTCAGTTTCTCCTGCTCTTGGTGATGGTGGTGATGATACTCATCTTTAAGTACTTTGAGCTCTTCAGTGCTCAATGTTTATTATAGAGGTTTTTTTTTGTCTTCAAATGTTAACTTGGCTTAATTTGATTTCTAACAGTTCTCAGAATATAAACAAATGATTAAAAAGGTGCTGTTCCTGTGGCTTAGATTCTGTTAATTTTGTCTTCATAGAAACTATAAATGCTTTCTTGAAAATCCAGGGTCTTGGATCACTAAATCATTTCCAAACAAATGTTTATAGACCAGGGAAAATCCCTGTCTGGAAGCTCTGCTTTGTTTTCCTTCCAGTCCAGTCAGCTGCCCTCCAAGAGACAGGCACACCAGTGGGTGGCAGGAATGAACTGATGATATTGTAGCCCAAAGAAAGAGCAAATATGAGACCTTGAATTTGTTGTTGGGGAGCGTGCATGCAGGTTGCATGGGGCTGGGGAAGGGACATAGGAGTTTAAGCAGATTTCTCTCTCTTGCCTACCTTTTGGGATGAGGACTTTCTGGAGTGAGAAGGGCTTCACTGGGAATCTTTTTAAGGGGACTGAAGAGAATATTTTCAAGTCAAAGGGATGGTTGGGTTTGATTTACCTTCAGATGCTCTTGAATGTGTGCTATGTACAAATGGATTTCTGTCTGTGATCTTCCTTTCTTATCCACTGGCCTCCATTTTATATATCTCCTCCTCATGCAAATCCTCTTCTTTCTTATGGGCTGAGATTTGGGAAGAATCTTGGGTCACATACGGTTGCCCCAGGCTCTGTTTTGTTGGTGCACAAAACTAAATTGTGGAACTAGTTACTCAGTGTAGTTAGGTTGTGGATCTCATCACAAGATGGCAGGGGCAAGAGGTGGAAAAAGGTTTCCAGATAGATTTGAGTAGTGGTTGGGATTGACGGGGGAATTTACTTGTGGTTTGGGCAAGGAAGTGGTGGTTGGGGGATGAACGTTGGAGCTCTCAGGTTCTTGTTCATGTTTGGGGAATCCTGTCTCTGGGTGGTTTATGGTAAGCTGCTCTGATCCTTTTGGGTAGGGTGGGATATAAATCTAATAAATAAAATATGAGAGTAACTAGAATATCCAGAGTGAGCAGGGGGAGAGCATGTAAAAGCTTTCATAGCCGGGTTTATCCTAAAAACTTCATGGGAATATGTTTTTCCACTGCTGTCCGCTATGTGGGAAGTTATTTCATCTTCCTGGCCACTGCAACAGCGGCAGTAGCAGGGACTGGGAGTAGAAGCACCTGGTCCAAAAGTGCCAGGTGCACTAGGCGCTGGCTGGTTGGGAACATGCTGGCACCTCTGTTTCAGTCCCTGCTGCTGTAGCTGCTACCAGGTTCATGGAGAAGAAAGGATTGCATAGCCGCTGCGGGCCACTCCTGCGGCTCCTTCATACATCCAGAAGTGCACTGTACTTCTGGATGCTCCTAGCAATCTGCTGGGTTTTGGAGCGTGGTGGGCCATACACTGGGGAGTAGCTGCAATGGCAGGAACGGGAGCAGGGGTTCCAGTATGTTCCCAGCCAGACAGGGACTGGCGGAGCAGTTGGGTAATGATCCATTTGGGGCTGTGCTTGCCAGAATGCAGTGTATTAGAGATGCTCTGCAGGTAGGAATCTTCTGCTGGGATTTGGCGTGTCAAGGGGATGTGCCTTCAATCAGTGCATGAGTAAGGGCTGCTTGCTCCCCACTCCCAAACTCCTTGGGGTTTGCAGGGAGATGGGCTGCTCTGGTGGGTGCTCCATGAGTCCTTCCCACTGCTGAGAGACTGCCAGGAGCTGGGAAAAGTCCAGTAGTCCTTGTGTATGTGCTTTGTGAAAGAGCTGTGCGCCATCACGTTGCCACTGAAGATCAGTCCCATAGTAATGAACACTCTAGCCCTCCTCATGCCTGAGCTGTGTCAATTTGGCCCTCCATTACTGAAAGGTTACTGACCCCTGGTCTAGACAGGTTATCAGTCTGATCCAACAACGTAGTTCCTGTGGAGTCTCAATTTGAAGGTCTCCTAGGATTGTGGTGATTTGAATTGGCCAAATCCCTTCAGCCTTGCTGTACTAAAATCTTTTGGATGACTTGAGGGTGAGTGGGACAGCCAGACCTCCCTGGAACAAATCTGTTTTGTATTTGAATCCCTAGAGAAGTTTGTGCTTCTGCAGGCAGCTCTCTTGATTTTTATAGGGAGAAATCCTACTGAGAACATGTGGGATGATCTCTGATTACCACACAATAACATCCTGGGCAAAACATCCCTTAAGGAGAGATTTGAGCTTTAGGAGCCTTTTGGGTTACTTTTTAAAGCAGCCAAAGTGCACTTCTGTTCTAAGGTGGTTCTGACAGCAAAAAAAGGGTGCTAACCCAAGGTAGCATATGAATGGGGAAGGAGTGATTCCTGACCCTGCTAAACTGTGGCTTTGCTCTGAACCTCCAGGTACTTTACTTTTGGGCTGAATAATTTATTAGACATAAATACTTTGCATATCTATGACACCTGCCACCCAGAGACATCCAAAGCACTTTAGAAATGTAAGGAGAGAGTTCTTGCCTGACCCTTTCATTAAGAACTCTGCATTGATAGGTCATACCAGAATTCAGTCCTCACTTGTTCACCCTTCAGAGTTCTTTGATAAATTGTATTTCAGAGGAGAAACTAGGAGAAAGCACAGGCTTCCCTTCAGTGCTGTTGGCACAAGGCGGTTTGGGTAATAGATAAGGGTTGAGATGAACAAGGGTGAGAGAATCATTGGCAGAGAAAGAATTAGGTTGGGGATGTGGGGATGGGCAATGCAGCTAAGAAACAAGAATATAATAGGTGAAATAAGTGCGTCGGAGCTTCTGGGGTTCTGATAAGTGTGTGAAAAGATACTGGGATAGATGAAGCTGGAAACAGGCAGGATGGGAAGGGGTTGGAAACTATATAGTAAAACAATTAAAACCCTTCCAGATTTTTTCCCATCCTTGAGCTGATGCATTAACTGTTCCCTGGCCTGGTTCCTTTCAGACATCATATGTCACCCACCTTTTTGTTCGGAAAGTCTGGCTGCAGTGTAAACGCCTGTGAAATATAAATTGGTGTCTCCAGGCCACAGATGAGAGTTTAAAATTATGGTTAGCACAACAGTACTTTTAACCTTTCTCAAAGGTACCCAAGTGCCAGTGGAAGAATAAGGAGCAGGATTAATATCTGACTCGACTGTTTGCCTGCTGGACTCTCTTCCTCCTTGGCTCTGTTGGACAGAGGGTAAAGTGCCTCTTGTGATGGTACTTTTCTTTTGGGTCAGAAGCTGACAGTTGAACATTCAGCTCAATATGCATAACCTGAAAACAAAATCCCGTTTCATAGCGATCCTTGGTAAAATCTCTCCAAACTTTTTGATTCGGGTGGCAGACAGCAGCTTTTCCAAAGACTTGATGAATTTCATATGGACTAGATAGTGAGTGTGTCGATGCATGTTATTAATCTGAAGCAATAAGCTCCAGTGCATTTTTCCCCGATGTTTATTGTTCTTAGGCATGCCGTTTGCATGTGTGCCTGGAACTGCAGCATGTTGAGCTGGGTTGGAGGAGCCCCAGCTGGCAGAGGGTCTGGGAGGTCAGCATGCCAGCCTGGGGCTGCTCCAGCCTGGCTCAACATGCTGCAGAGGGGCTGGCTGGGGCACAAGGGTGGGGATAGCTAGCAAGCAACCCCCCGACTGAAGCACCCTTGTGGACCAGCTGGCTCCTCCAGTGTCTATATGTGCATAGCTGTGGAGTAAAAAAAAAAAAAAAAAAAAAATCCGCAGTAGGAAGTACTTTTATTTACAAGTTATACCCCGTTGCGGATTCAGTTAGTTTACTCCTGCCTAATAGCACATGTAGGTGCCATGACACTTACTACAGAGCTAATTAGACAACTGCAGTAAATGTCCAGTGTAGATGTGACCAGTAAGTTGGGGAAATGGAAGTGCATGAACTCCACGTCTTAGTATGAGGGGGTACAGGCTGTGTTGGTCTAAGGGCATAGGTAGACAAAGTTCTTCGGGTAAAGCCTATATCTTTTATTATTATTTGTTCTAATATTAATATTAGACCAGATCGCCTCAATGATTACTTTGCATTGGTTTTTCACTAGCCAAAAGTGATCACCCTGCCTGACAGGACTCAGCACTACCAGGGTAAGGGAGATCATGTGCCTATAATTGGCAGAGATCTTGTGAGGGAACAGCTTGAGAGGCTGGACATCCACAAGTCAGCTGGCCCGGTTGGAATGCACCAAGAGTGCTAAAAGAGTTGGCTGACATCATAGCGTGACCAATGGCAAGGATATTTGAGACCTCATGGCACTCAGGAGATTGTAAGAGGGCCAATGTGATGCCTGTCTTCAAGAAAGGAAGGAAAGAAGATCCAGGGAAATGCAAGCCAGTCAGTTTGACCTAAATCGCTGGAAAGATCTTAGAAAGAATCATCAAAGAAACCATCAAGGACAGGCTAATGGAAGGCAACATTCTGAGAGAGAGCCAACATGGCATCATTTTGGGTAGGTCTTACTTGACCAACTGCATTTCCTTCTATGACTAGGTGACGTATCACCTGGACAAAGGACAAGAGGTTGATGTCATATATTTAGATTTAAAAAAAAGTTTGACTTTGTTTCCCATGATGTCCTTATGGTAAAATTTGGGAACTGTGACCTCAACAACTTTGTGGTCCAGTGGCTGGGGAACTGGCTCTGTGGTTGGACCCAGAGCGTGATAGTCGGCAGAACTGAGTCAGCACGGCACACGGTGACCAGTGGCACCCCCGAGCGCTCGTAACTTGGACCAGTAATCTTTAATATATTCATAAATGATCTGGATTTGGGGGTCATAAGTGGACTGGTTAAGTTTGCAGACAACACCAAAATATGGGGAAGTGCTGTCATAATAGAGGATAGGCTGGCAATTCAGGCCAACCTGGACAGGCTCGCAAGATGGGCGGATCAAAACCCAGTGACATGCAAAACAAAACACAGAGAAATGCAAGGTGCTCCACCTCAGGAAAAAAATCCACATCATAGTTATAAGCTTGGCAGTGCTACGCTCACTAGCACCATGACCAAAAGAGACTTGGGGGGGTTACAGTGGACCACAAGATGAACATGAGCCACCAGTGCAATGCTGCAGCTGGCAAAGCAAATAAAATTGTCTTGCATCTGCCAGTGCATCTCAAGCAAGACCCAAGAAGTCACCCTCCTGCTTTACTCGGTCTTGGTGAGGCTGCAGCTGGAGTACTGCATCCAGTTCTGGACTCCACACTTTAGAAAGGACATGAAGAAGCTTGAGAGAGTCCAGAAGAGAGCCACGTGCATGATTAGGGGGCCAAGAGAACAGGCCTTATAAGGAGAGCCTGAGAGGTGTGGGAGTCTTCAGCCTGCAGAAGTGAAGGCTCAGGGCTGACTTGGTGGCAGCCTATAAGTACATAAGGGGTGTGCATCAGGAACTGGGAGAACGTCTGTTCACCAGGGCACCCCAAGGGAAGACAAGGTCTAACAGACACAAACTGCTGGAAGACCGTTTTAGACTGGACATAAGGAAAAACTTCTTTACCATCCAAGTCTCCAGAGTCTGGAATAGACTCCCCCTAGAAGTGGTGCAAGCACCTACTCTGGATACCTTTTAAGAAATGCTTGGATGCTTATCTTGCCGGGGTGATCTGACCCCAGCTGACTTCCTGCCCCGTGGGCGGGAGGCTGGACCTGATGATCTCACGAGGTCCCTTCCAACCCTAACGTCTATGGAATCTATGAAATTATTAGTTGGTCTAATAAAAGATTTACCCAAAGAAGGTTGACTTTTTAGTATGTTGTTTCATACCATGTTTCTTAAAATCAGCAAGGTAGGTTTGGAGGCATTAAAGGGCAGATAGAAAATCTGTTGGCTTTATAGTGTATCCTATACCATACTACACGAGTAGAATTTGTTAGGTTAATAACAACATTAAACCAAAAGAGGGAAATTAACATTCCAGTTCTGAAAATTCCCTTCCTGTCTTGCTGTGTGTTGACAGAAGACTAGACCCTTGGATAATTACTGTTTAAATTCTATACCTTTATGGTGCTTAATGTGGCCTCGGAAGGGAAACCTAATAACCATTTCTGTTTTCACTGCCACAAAACCAAACTAATTCCTGACCTACCTCACACAGGCTTTGAGGATTACTTAATTTGTACAGTCCATGGAAAGCAGTTTATGGTGCTAGAAGTGCTAAGTAGGGAAATGTGTATTATAGGTAGAACACTGTTGACACTATTTTAAAGTAGTTTGATTTTTAGGTTAGAGGTTTTCATATAAATGTGTTATCTGGCAATTAATGTATTTTTAAAAATCCTTTGGTTGTGTACCAGACTTACAGCTATTTCTGTAACATGAAAACAGTTATTATAGTAGGGTAATGGAATTTGGATGTTTTGTCTGTTTGAGGTTAAATATCTTTCTATTAAGGCTGCTTATTTTCAGCTTTAGAAAAGGGATTATATCTCTCCTCTTACAGTTATGCAATACAGAGGGGTCCCAGGACAGAGCGAACATTCTTCTGCAAATTCAAACTGGAGTCCTGCATGGTTTTTTTCCATGGTGTTTATTCCAGAACAAACATGGGCACAGTGAAGTCATTGACATGTAGCATTGTCAGCCCACTTCAAATACGAATTGTTTGACAAAATGAAACAAGTTAATTGCCCAGTGTATAGTCACACTGGGTGCTGAGAGACGTGAAAAAAAAATCCCCAGTGCTTTACCAGGAGAGGCGTCTATTAGTATGACCCAGCTCTGCAGTGTGTGTATAGTTTGGGTGCTTTAGCAGGACTTTTTGGCACTTTTATCTAATAGCTGATTCAATCAGCTATTAGATAAGAGCACCAGAAAGCCCTGCTGAAGTGGCAAATCTATACAGATGCTGCAGAGCCGGGTCAGACTAACTGGATCCCTCTCCCAGGCATGTGCTGTGTTTGGTGTGAAGGTGTGCCAAGCTGAAAGTAAAACGCTGTTTTGTTTTGTTTTTTCCATGTCTGTAAGCAGCCTAAATTTTGAATGGTGTGTCTATGTAGTAGTTCATAACCTGTGTAAACCAGGTAAATGACATTCTGTAATTTGGATCATTGGCTTTCTTCCAGGAGCGTTAGAGATTTTTGTTTTAAATGCAGTAGTTTTATCTTGTAAGTGGCAGGCCTTTATAGGCTCAGAAATTGTCATTAAGGCTGTGCGAAACACCATTGTTTCATATTGACGTCCATTTTGCCATTCTGAAGGGACAGTTTTTGTTTCATTTCATTTTGAAGCGCTGTCCTGTTTCGTCAAAACTGTTTTGCTGTTTCGACTCATTTCGATGTTTCACCCATAGGCTATAATGGGGAATCATGAAAATGCCTAAAACATTGTCATTTTTTGCCTGATTTTGATGCAAATTGCAGGGTTGGTAGCCCCATCTGAGGGCACGAAGCCTGCAAAGGTTCAAGGAGATAGGTGCAGAGGGTTCTCAGAAACTGCACCTCAAAGTCTTGAAAGCAAAACTTGCTGGCAGTGGCAGCCTCCTGTCATCCGGCATGCAGATCCAGGGGCTTGCACCCCTGGGAGCGCTGCGGGGCTATGCCAGACTCCTCCCGGGGTGCTGCTGCCTGGGACCAGCACTGGGCGCAGCCCACACTCAGCACCAGAGAAGACAGATGCTGCCACTGGCCCCAGGCAGCAGTGGCAGGCTCCTGTCAATTGGGCGCACATCAAGGGGTCTGCATCCCCAGGAGGAGTCTGGCATAGCCCGGCAGCACTCCTGGGGTTGCGAGCCCCCAGATCTGCATGCCGGATGACAGGAGGCTGCCGCTGCCGCCTTGGATCAGTGCTGGGTGCAGTCCACACCTGGTGCAGCTCCATGGAGCTCAGCCTGGCAGCAGGAGGCAGAGTGCAGTCCCAGCTCTGCCCTCCTCCCACCACGGGGCTGCGCTCCGAATGGCTCAGTAGCCCCATGGAGCTCAAGACACCGCTTGGAGTTGCTCGCAGCTGAGCCTGCTGGCAGGAGGCAGTGTGTAGTGCAGGCTCTGTGCGCTGCCTTCTGCCACCGGGCTGAGCTCCCTGGGGCTGCAAGCCACTCGGAGCTGAGACCTCCGCCTTCTGCCACACGGCCGAGTTCCAGTGGGGTGTGAGCTGCTGGGAGCTGAGCCTGGTGGCAGGAGGGGGAGCACAGGCCCGGTGTTGCACTCCACCTCTCACCACCTGGCTGAGTTCCAGGAAGCTGGGAGCCACTGGGAGCTGAGCAGCCCCATGCGAGCTTGCAGCCCCATGGAACTCAGCCCAGTGGCAGGAGGTGGGCAGAGCCTGCACTGTGCTTCGCCTCCTGCCACTGGGCTGAGCTCCTTGGGGCTGGCAGAGCTGGCCACTGGCCCCAGGCAGCAGCGGCAGCCTAGAGATGGGCAGACCTGGTGCTGCATTCTGATGGACTCCGCCAGCCCCTCGGAGCGCAGCCCTATGGTGAGAGGCGGGGAGAGCCAGGGCTCTGCTCCTCAGCTGAGCTACGTGGGGCTGCAAGCTGCTCAGAGCACAGCCCTGGCTCTCCCCTGTCTCCCACTACTGGGCTGCTTTGAAGCTCGAAACATTTTGAGTTTCCAGCTCCAAACACACAGAAACAGCTTCAAAACTAAACGCTTGGCGAAATTTCACACAGCCCTCATTATCATTGCTTCTATAACTAAATCTTTCTTTTTTTCTTTTTCCAGTGCCGAGTTAAAGCTCTTGGAAGAAGCCACCATATCAGTCTGCAAATCTTTAGGTAAGCAATTATTTTGATGTCTCTATTTATTTTTTCATTTTGTATGTTGTCAGTTTCTCTGCTAAACTGCAGTGTTCGTATAAACTTCTGTGTCTGTGGTGTATTTAATTTCATCCATCTGTTTTCTACCAGTAAGATTTTCTAAAAATTATCTTTGTCCCCCAAATGATAGGTGGAAACATTCTGCTTGTATGTGCCCTTTGAACATGAAATCGTCACTACTGCTTTATTCTGTGTGCTTCCAAAGAAAGGATGTGGCTTGGGCACCCGTTACTGAGCAGACTTCTTTCACATAGTGATTTTTAAGCCATTGTACATTCAGGGGGAATGATGATAGAGGAGGAGTACAGGGTGTCACATGTGTGATGTAGAGTCCATGTTGAATAAGAAAATAATTCTGTAGGTTGCTTCTCATTTCCAATTTTTAACTTGCAGTGTTTAGTCTTGCTACACTATTAAAACATCTGAATTATTAACTGGGTAAAAATGCTAATAAATAGGAATTATCTGAGGAACTTGTGGAGGCAAGGGCTAGTAAAATATTGAGTAATAGAAGGATATTTCTAAAAGAATTTTACTCTGAAGATTAAGCATGTTTCACTGACAGTGAGATCTTTTGGGTTTGGGAATAATCTCACACAAAGTAGTATGGATTTATTGTTTCATTTTCTGCAGTGGTAAAAATGGGGACAGAAGAATCGTAAAGGTTTTTTCCTTTCTTAGCTATATGTTCTGAAAAATAGGTGGGGATGTACTTGTGTGTCCTAGAATTGTGCAAACCTTAAAAACTATTTTCAGTCTATCTTTTGTTCAAAATAATTATCATAATATTAAATTACAAATGCCATGTATTTTATCTCTCTCCTGTAGTTGAGAACAATCCTCGGTCAGGAAATCTTGGAGCGTTGATTAAAGTCTTCCTTTCTAGAACCAAGGAGTTAAAAATTTCAGCAGAATGTCAGAAGTAAGTTACCAGAGCAATGTGGCGTATTAGGTTCCACATTTTAAATGTATATTTTGTTCATAGCCCTTGAGTACTGCCAGGAGGGCTGCTCTTTACACGCCTTTAATTAGAAAAGTGAAAATTTAGGTTCTGTAAATTTTTGTTTTTGCTTGACATAACGTTCCCTTTAAAAAGAAACATGTATCTCATACATTTGAAATACTGGGAATGAAACATAAGAAAATGTCCATTCTCGGTTTTATGTATTGTATTTTTCTGTGTGTGACTGGTTCTAAATGGTGTGATAAACATACGTTTTTAAATACATTTGGATTAAACTTCCCTACCCACAGTTCAGGTCTGGGGCTTTGCTGTCCCCGTTGTTTCGTGTGGGTGGGCATGACGGACAGTAAAAATGCTATACAAATTGTCCTCTACTGGATTTACAGTTTGTGACTCAAAACTCCTTGGAGCATAAATAAAAATTTAAGAGCATGACTGATGAGCTAAGGATTTCTGTAAGTGTTCTAAAATGTAGGTGCAGTGGCTCTAGTGCTGTGCTACTGCACATTTGTTTTTCATCTTAAGAGCTTATTTTTAGACATGAAAAGCCAGCTGACATCTTTTTAGTTAAATCTATTTATTATAAAGCTGGCACATTATCCCTAGAGTATCTGGAGCTGACCAGTCTAGACCAGAAAACAATCTAAAATTCTGTGGTTTTCAATTTGTATAGTGAGATCTACACCCTTCCTCCCAGCAAGGAAGATATTTCAGTGTTTTTCCAGTGATTACAGGGGTGTAGGTTGTATAGCCATGTTGGTCTAAGGTCATGGGCAGACAAGGTTCTTTGGGTAAATCTGATATATTTTATTAGACCAACTCAAATAGTTGGAAAAATTCTTTTTTGCAAGCTTTCAGGTATAAATACCCTTCATCAGGCTTGTTTTCCAGTGATTATAGTTTTCTGGAAGTGTCTGTGTCTGCAGGAAGGTGTTTGGAGAGAAGGAAGTTGAAACCTTGTAGATGCCTCAACCTTTCCTAATCCTTTTAGATCCAGGGCTCCTTCCTTGTCCAGAAAGACTTATCTTTGAAGGGATAGCTTGTGCTTTATTGTCCCTGCAACCGCTTTGACAGAATAAGCTTTAGCAGGCACTGAATATGTTGGCTGAGTCCCCCTGCAGCTGCTTGTAGGGACTCTGCAGACAGTACTGCAGAGAATAGCTGGTCTTGGCTGCTGTGCCCTTGAGGTCCGCAGAGCCTCTTCCATGTAGAATGATGTCACCTGGGAAAAGTGCATGGAGGAAAAGGCACACAACTCAGGGAGGAGTGCTAGAGAAGGTCCATGTGTAGGCTGCATCCTATACTGGAAGCAATACCATGGCTTGTGAAGCTCTTTGGGTGGGCTAATTAGCCAGTCTGCATCACTGCATGGGCATGACTAACCTGCAGGTGGCTTGGGATGCAGCCCACGCAGAACAGTGCAGTGCATTTGAGGTTGTTGGTGTTTGGTGCAGCAAGTTTGCCATGTAGAAATGCCTGGAGAGTCCACCCTTTGAATCACTCAGGGGAGCCTTGCCTTTGCCCTGCCCAGGTCACTGGGACCTGTCTTCTGTAGCACACCCCTGGGGATGATCATGGCTGAATATTAATGTGTTGAATATCATTGACTCTTGTTTCTGTTTCCTTTGTAGCCACCTCTTTATTTGGCAGGCCCACAATGCATTGTTTATTATTTGCTGTTTGCTAAAAGTGTTCATCAGTCAGATGACAGAAGAGGAACTGCAACTTCATTTTACGTACGAGGAGAGAACACCTGGCTTATACGGTAGGTCTATATCTCTGCATGCAGGGTTGTTTTCAGGCATATTGGAGATACTTTGATCATGAGGAGAAACTGAAAGCATGTGGGGCAGGAATTTCAAAAACACTCAGCTTTGATTCCCATTCAAGTCTGTAGTAAAATTCTAACTTTAATTCATTGATACAATATACAAGTTAAACCAGTGCTGAGTGAATTTTGAGTCTTTCTCTTGGTGTCTGTCTCCAGGGTGCTCAAAGCTTCCAGGAAGTAGTTGACTGTCTGGAATTTCTACTGAAAACAATGGGGCAGTTTTTCACAAGCTCAGGGAGGCATCTGGCACCTTTTTACGCTTTCACTGACTATATTTTTTTTAATTTAAAGGAAAAAATGCAAAATCTTTAAAGGCAGAGCACTGTCCATTCATTTCTCCACAGCCTAGCATTTTACAGCTTACTCAAATTTCTGTTGCTTTATCTTCAAGTTTAATCTTGATTCAGTTTTTAAACTTAGTGGATGTCTTCAGGATCTTACTAAGCATCCTGTGGTCTCAGGGTAGCTTTCAGCACTGTATAAGGTACCACAGATTGGTTGGTGTGCATGGAGTGAACATGCACCTATTCAGGAAGAATTCCACTTAGAAAGCAACCATGTGACCAGAAGATGGTGCTGTCGCTCTCTGCTCTGTGCTATGTAAAAGTTGTCTGGCCAAAAGAAGAGAACTTAGTAACAGCAGCATCAGGGCTGCTGTGTGAAATAGTATCCATCCACCAGCCCTGCCACTGCATCCACTAGGTTATTGGCCTTCTGACCAGATCTTCTTTATTTGAGTACATGAGAGATGCCAAGATCAAAAGAGCCCTTTGCCTAGGCCACAGCCGTACTTAGAGCAAGTCCTGTCTGTTATACTACCACCAGTAGGAAAGATGATGTTACAGCTATATGGGAAACTGCATGCTCAATAGTTTGAGGGGATTTTGTTGAGGCATTTGGTTGCCGAAATCACACAGTTTTGTACTGTAATATTTAAAGATTAGTCCAATCTTTTTTCCTCTTTTCTTTAATATTTATGAGACTCATGTGTGGCCTAGTGGATATAGCTCTAGGAGTCGGGAGACCTGGCTTTGATTTTTGGCCCTGCCACTGGGTGACCTCCGGTACAGATCACTTCCTCTTTCTCTGCCTTAGTTTCCCTATCTGTAAAATTGACATAAGTATACTGACCTCCTTTGTACAGCACCTGGAGGTTTGATGATGAATGGTGCTATGTTAAAGGTTGGCTTTCATACTGACAGTAGATTCTTTCTGGTATCACAAAGATAAAAGCAAAATGTTTTCCTCTGTTATCTGACCTGGATAGTCAGATCCATTGCATCTCTAATTTCTAGTGCCATGCAGGATGCCTGGTGATCAGTAGCAGTGTTTTGGTGTGTAATGTAGGAGATGTCTGTAGGAGAGGGGGTGATGTTCAGTGGGGAGATGTCCCCTGGGATTGAAGCAGAGTAATAGAAATGGGTGGGCAGGGAGTGGTGGGGTGGGTGGGAGAAGGTTTCTTGTAACTGGATGCGAGTGGCAGTTGGGAGGCATGACTAGGCTTGGCAAGAGGGTTTGCTTGTGGGGATTTAGGCAGGGAGGGAGGAGAATTGGACCTCACCGGTTTTGTGGGGGTGTTTGGGGAATTCTGTTTGTCCCTGGATTGTTTATTTTAAGCTGCTCTGAGCCTTTTGGATAGGGCAGGAGATAAATATAATAAATAAATAAATGTTGGTTTGATTCCTGGTGCTTGCCATTGCATGCCCTGGGGCACACATTAGCAAACGCTTAATCCTCTGTGCTCACGATGATGATGTGCTATAATCTCCATCAAGTTCAAAATATAAATAGAGGCAATTTCTGCCAGAATGTGAATGGGAAGTGTCTAAGGAAAGAAATTCTGCTTCATGGTTATCTTTATGCTTCAAGAATGCAGCCACTGGACTCCTTTCCTGCCTGTAGTTAGAATTTCTCCTCTCAGTTTTATAAATGATATAGTTCAGAGCTGTTCTGAGCTTTAAAAGGGATTTAGAATAGTGTATGAAAAAGGAATATAATTTCATAATAAAACAAAGCTGAGGAATACAATGAGAAGAGCTTTTAGAAAAAGATCAAGGGGAGGAACAAAGCAGCACTGTGAATACAGTTGACGCATTAATAAATGAAGTTGGTAAAACTTCCTGTGCTGCTTTTCCCTTCCCTGCTTTTCATTAACACAACCACATGACCATGTCGACATGTATGTAAGAATTATATAATTAAAATACATTCTTGGGGTACAAAATGTGATTAGCTATGCAAATGTTTCAAAGGTGCTGCCTATTTGGTCTTGCTGAGAAGGAGGACAGGACTATATCTCGTGCTGTCTTTCCATTTTTTTTAAATAGATTCATTTTCCAGTGTAGTGGACTTGTGGTGTTTTTCTTTTATAGTTCTCTTGAGTTAGTTGTAGCATGGCAACCAGATGGCATAAAAAATTTGATACTTGTCTTTTAGCAAAGCAGATATAACTTTTCCATGATGAATATGTACCATGTTCTTTCTCTCCATTCTCTTGTGGAGTTGCCCATTTGTGTTTTGGCAGTCATGCTGCTCACTTGAGGTGGGTTCAGGGAAATCTATAGTAATCCATATTTGAAAGCTGGGAAATGTCTTGAGAAGGAAAACTTTGGGTGAAGTGCACAAGCCAGTTGTTGTGCAAATGTTTTTTTTCTTACTGATATACAGAAACTGTATAAATATATAGCCCATCCAGCATAGCTGAGAGTATGAACTGGGTATTTTTGGTAAATGCAGATGGAGTGGAATATGATTTGGTGCAGTAATTTTGTCTAAAGTCTCTCTTGTTGCCAAAGAGAAGGAGATGGAATGTGGCTGTTTGTTCTTTATTCTGATCTCCACTTCTGGAAGTTCTGTGCTTAAGCCTCTCTTCTAGTTTTTAGTGTACCCAGATTTTGAGATTTTTCTTGCAGGGTTCAGATGAGGCATAAATTTTGACTAAAATACCCTTAAGCTCAGGAGGAATCTGTGTGTCCTTTCAGTCACAGAGAATGAAGAAAAACTTTTCTTTTGACAAAAGTGTAGGAAAGTAAATTTAGGTTGAATACTAGAAAAGTTTGATCCGTTAAAAAGTAGAATAGTCTCCCATTGCTTGGGATGTTTAAATCTGCACTGAACAAAGCACTCAGTTGGAAAAAGTGCCCTAGGGAGCAATCCTGCTTTGTCTGGGGGGGTGGATTTTACAGCCTACTACAGCTGTAATGCAAGATCTGTCCAAACACTTCAGAGAGCCTGTGGAAAAGTAAGAAAATAAAGAGCTGAGCTTCCTTTAGCAACTCTCTCCCCATTGCTCCCAAGTCTGTATCACAAAAGGGCCTTTTGAGTGCGTTTGGATATGTATGCACTGCATTCACAGTTCTACAGGGAGCAATCCTCCTTACAATGCTTTATTTACCAAACAAGGCCTTGCGTTATGCTGTCACATAACAAGATGCTTTCAATGCACACACAAGGAGGCAGAGTCATGGTTAGCATGGGAACCTTGAGTCTGAATTTCCTGGCTTTATTGTATAGATATGGTTGAGATTCTAATCACATGTGGCTTATTGCATCGAACCAATTACTTTGGTTTCTTCCGAAAGAATGGCTGGTGTCAGAGTGCTAATACGATGTGTGTGGGTTGTGGAAGAGCCTCCACAACTATCTGAACATGGGCTACCCTCAAACAGTCCTTGCAGGAAGGGCATGTGTTGAGATTGTATAATAATAGTTTATGCACAGACTAGTGAAAACCATTCATTAAAATCTGTTTAACTCCTTGGCGCCTGCCTTTGCTCTGGGGAAATCAGACTTCTGGTGCCAAAAGATTAACAGCTACGTGTTGAAATGGTTTAATGTCTTTAAGCTGTGATGAGTAATCTTTAAAAATGAGGTCAGCTAGCTGATGCATTAAACAAGCAGTGCCTGCCTACAATAAACTATTACTGCAGACTGAATATGGGTTTCCACCTAGTAAAATGATACTGCTTAGTTGTATAATGCAGCACAGTAAAAACAGACAGCAAAATGCCAGATAAGGAAAGTATTGCTTAATTGTTGTGTTTTAGTAGTCAAAACCACAGCAATTATATTTTTTGACATTTGAGAGAGTTCCATATTTAAAAGTCTGAAAACTTACTAGTGTCAGTGAGATACCATCTATATACAGATGTCTGCATTTATACAATCTTTAATACTGCTGGGACTGTAAGTTATAGTGATATGCATTAGTGATAAGTTTGTACATGTTGCTGTCAGACTTGCTTTAGAATTATCTTAGATGAGCAGAATTGTCTTAATGAAGAGTGTATTTGTGTGTGGTCTGTTGGTCAGAACCAGCAGATGGGGAGTTGGGATATCTGGCTGCTTTGTTAACTTTGTCACCACTGCACTGTGGAATTGTGCCAGTTGCTTCTTTGTCTCAGGTTTCCTATCTGTAAATGGGGATAATTCTTACAAGCCTCAGAGGGGTCCTGTCAGACATGTCTAACGTATGTGTGTATGTCCATGATTTGGGGGTCTTCAGTAGTTTCACATATTATTGGCATTATACATAGAAGAGTGTACATTTAAGATGCTGGAAAACTAAACAGCTCAAGTGTTATATAAAGTATATATTAAAAATAAAAGAAAAACCTCTTTTATTTGGACATAATACGTGCTGCTTAGGAAAAAAAAATAACAGAATTTTATTTATAGTCCTTGGTATAGCTGTATCGGCATATAGCTGTCTAAAGTGTATGTGTGTGTGTGTGTGTGCGCGCATACTAGCAAAATGCCTGTCATGAATGATGGGCTGGGGGGGGGGCGGTGCTGGGACAGACTCAGGTCTGTCCTCCCCGCGCCCTCCCCCAGCCGCTCTGGGTCCAGCCCTGCTCCCCACCCCACTGTCCTGTTCCCTCCCTTTCCCACCCCCGCTGCTGCTCCGGGTCCTGCCCTGCGCCCCCTGCCACTCTGGGGCGTGCCTTACTCCACCCCCCTTCCAGCCGCTCTGTGCACAGGGGGGCGTGGTGAATGGCTGCGTAGGGGAGGGCTGGCGCGTGGCTGCACAGGGCGTGGCGTGGAGAGTGCTTGCTGGCTGCATGGTGTGGGGAGCGGCCCCGGGGTGTGGCGCAGGGCGCGCAGGGGGTGGGGGGGGAGTGTGGTGTGGGGAATGGCCACGTCGGGAGGAGCAACCGTTGGCTGCAGCCATGTGATGCAGGCAGTGGCCCCAGGGTGGCGCAGGATGTGTGGGGGGCCATGGGGCATGGCTGTGTGTATGTGTGTGTGGGGGGTGGCATGCGCCCACAGGGTGTGGTGTGGGGAGTGCTTTCTGGGTGCAAGGAGTGGCCTCAGGGTGTGGTGTAGGGTGTGCAGGGTGACGTGGTGCACAACTGCAGGGAGTGGCATGGGGAACAGCCACGGCACAGGGAATGCCTGTTGGCTGTGGCCGCGGAGGGGTGTGGCACGGAGCATGATATGGGGGGCACCCAGTGGCTGTGCCTGCGTGGCACGGGGAGCAGCCCTAGGGTGTGGCGTGGGGTGCATGGCTGCGCTGGGGGGGGGGGG
>NW_017729024.1:179723939-179724182 GCF_001723915.1 Gavialis gangeticus | reverse complement strand
GGGGAATGGCCACGTCGGGAGGAGCAACCGTTGGCTGCAGCCATGTGATGCAGGCAGTGGCCCCAGGGTGGCGCAGGATGTGTGGGGGGCCATGGGGCATGGCTGTGTGTATGTGTGTGTGGGGGGTGGCATGCGCCCACAGGGTGTGGTGTGGGGAGTGCTTTCTGGGTGCAAGGAGTGGCCTCAGGGTGTGGTGTAGGGTGTGCAGGGTGACGTGGTGCACAACTGCAGGGAGTGGCATGG
>NW_017729024.1:179699581-179723738 GCF_001723915.1 Gavialis gangeticus | reverse complement strand
GGGGGGGGGGGGGGGGGGGGGTGCACGGCCACAGGGCATGGCATGGTGAGTGCTCGGCTGCCTGGCACGTGGAGTGGCTCCAGGGTGTTGTGCAGAGCACATGGGGTGGCATAGTATGGGGAGCAGCTATGGTGTGGAGAATGTCCACCGGCTATAGCCGTGTGGCACAGGCAGCAGCCCTGGGGTGTGAAGAAAAGAATTGGAAGACCTGTTAAGAATATGGTGTCTTAGTGTGCTGTGGGTCAGACAACTTTCAAACTGGCGGACCTCATTCTTCAGTACAAACAGTAGAGCATTATGCTTTTAGGTCCAGAGGTCCTGGTTTTTGACTGTGGAGATGAGCTAGCCAGGGATGTGCTATGAAGTTTTTTGGTTGCTGCAAATTTCTTATGGAGACTTTGAACAGTAGAGTGTTTTTGTTTGAAAATGAAATAATAACCACGGCTTTCAAAGTTCTACATCCCTCTTGATATTTTTTTCCTATGATGTTTTAGCCACTACAAGCATATTAGTGGGAACTTAAAGCTAACATTTTATAGGGGACTGGGCAACTTGTGAACTAAGAATGGGGTGATGGCTTACTGTCTGCAGGGGTGAAATCTTGAAAATGTTAATGTTTTTAACCCAGTCTAAGTCAGTGAAAGACAATGTAAAATAAGTTGACATTTTATCAGGTTCTCATCCAATGGTCAATAACTTTTTCTGGCAGCTGGTTGCAGTGACCCAGCTCAGGTCCAGTGTGATTTCATAAGCACAGAATTCCCCCAAACCTTATGTTGATATACATTTCAGTGAGGCCCCTGATCTGAAGTAGAACCTTTTATTCTTTCAGTTCACAATTGATGTTCTTAGAATTGTTAATCAGCACTGAATTTGGTGTCTTATAGCAACCTCCCTCCCTGCTAAATTGCTCGTGGAATAAAGAGGCCAGAGGAAAAAGCCTAGAGTTTCTCTGAAAATGCTGTCAGAGATTCCTGTAGGAAGTTCATCCTCATTGTATCAGGGCAGACAGTTCTGCTGCAGCCCAAAACACAGGGATGTCAGAGCTTTTTGTCAGTCTTAAAGGTTAAACCAAACAGATTTGTGTATCTGTGCAACTCCCTTCTGCCCTGCCACCAGACAGATGAACCACAGAGTGCTCTTCCTGTTCCCCGTGTCTCTGGTTACATGCTTTGCATCAGGATGACACTGTGGCTTTTCTTGCTTCATTCTGTACTTACAATTTTTTTTTTATAGTTGGGGATTTTAAGCTGTAGTTTACCAGAAACTGGGAACACTTATTTCAGTCTTGGTCTTCATACTCAGTTCTCTCCTAGGACTGCTGCAGAAGAAAGTATATGGTGCAGTAAGGCAGAGAAGCAGGCAGCAGCTGGGACTGAGGCTGTCTCCTGATGCACTCCATAGGAACACTAGCGAACCAGTAGCTGGTGGCATCAATTTAGTGCAAACTTAGACAACCAAGTGCTTAAAATTCTGGCTGCTTGTTGGCTTGAGAGCTGTACTCAGTGGATTGCTGCCACTATTGGAGGTGCAATGTCTTAACAACAAGACATTGTAGAAAAAGGCTGGTTTGCTTTGAGTAAAACCTTTAGCCTGTCAGGCCCTGTGTGGATGTTTCCACCAACAGTTTTGTTGGCTTTGAAGATACTAGATGCCAAGAATGATTCATATCACAAACCTATCAATAGCCTACATTTGGAGGCTTTCCATGGCCTCCATTAAATATGGTGTTTCAGCCTACTCTGACTTAATTTTGCATTCACCCTGCTCATTACATGTATATGGCATTGCTTCAAGAGGTAGCAAAAATGAGAAGTTACCTTTTGATTTCCCTCAGTGTAAGTCAGTTCTAATGTTATCTGGATAGATTCAGCCCTCGCTGATTTGACCCGAGGGGTTATGCATTTCCTTGATTCAAATCTGTAATCTTTTAACACGAATGAGTATTTTGTGTATTGTCTCTATCCTGCTATTGAAAAGTCATTGTTTCTGAAAATACATAGTGTTCCACGTTTATAGCTCTCACGTTATAGATTTGGCATGTATCCGTTTAATTGTCTTGACGAGTCAAGAATTAAACAAAAATGCATGTGTCCCAGTGTAGAAAAGGATACATTGTTTTAACTGAATGACATTTGATTATAAATTTTTTTTAAAAAAAGGTAACTTCTTCCATAATACTTGAGTTAGGCCCCTGGCAGGTGTGAGAACTATGGTGTGATTGGATCAGAGGAATTTTATGCCTCATCCCAGTCAATATGGCAAGAGATGTGATATTTGGGATGGGGCATAAAATTACTTCAATCCCAGTCGTGCAACTGCAGAGCTGTGCCACCCTTATCCCGCTATCAGGGCTGGCACTGGCAATCGGCTGGCTACTGGATCTGATCCTGAATAGTCCCACGTTCTCCTCTAGGCCCTGGACTGTACTGGGCCAGTTTGAGACCCCCATACTGTCTGGACTTGGACAGACGGTCAGCTGATTTTTGGCCTGGACCCTGGACAGCCCTGAAACTGCACAACTGAACTTTTTAGAAATGGGGAAGCCTCTTCCCCATCCTGGGGTCCCTGTGACAGTCAGTTGATTGCCAGCATTGGCATGGGGTTGTTACATGTTCCATTTACGCTGCCATAGAAATGAGCCACAAAGAGATTCTTCATATTTTGGGGAATAGCTTTGTTGCTGGTTTCCCACTTCATGGTGCCATAAATTCATAGATTGTGAAGCTGGAAGGGACCACTGAGATCCTCGGGTCCAGCCCTCTGCACCAGGCAGGAAAAACAAGTGGGGTTAAGTGACCCCAGCAAGGTGACTGTCCAGTCTCTTCTTGAAGATTTCCAGGGTAGGTGATTGCACCACCTCTGGAGGGAACTTATTCCACAGTCTGGACACCCTGACCGTGAAAAAAGTTTTTCCTAATGTTGAGTCTGAAATGGTTTTCCAGGAGTTTGTGGTAATTACTCCTAGTTTTCCCTAAGGGTGCCCTGGAGAGCTGTTGTTGACCGAGCCCTTGATGTACTTCCCTGACGCAGTGGTAAGTTTCTACCAAGTCCCCTCTCAGCCTTCTCTTTTCCTGAAGAGGCTGAAGAGTCCCAAGTCCCTCAGCCTTTCCTTGTATGGCTTTCTGTGCAAGTCTCTGATCATACAGGTGGCTCTTCTCTGGACCTCTCAAGCTTTTCCACGTCCTTGTTAAAGTGCAGCCCAGAACTGGACATAGTACTCCAGCTGCGGTCTCACCAGTGCTGAGTAGAGCAGAAGAATCGCTTGTTTTTGCTGGAGATGCCTCGGTTGATGTGTGCCAGAGTATTATGCCTCTGCCCTACTAGCTGCAACATCGCACTGACTGCTCATGTTCATACTGTGGTCTGTTATTACCCTCAGGTCCCTTTTGTTCGTGGTGCTAGTCAATTTGATGCTAGTCTGTAGGTGTGTATGGGGTTGTTTCCCCCCAGGTGGAGCACTTTACATTTCTTGATGTTGAACTTCATCTTGTTCCAATCTGCCTAACTTGCAGCCTGTCCAGGTCCGCCTGTACCTGTAGCCTGTCTTCAAGCATGACCATGCTTCCCCATAACTTGGTGTCATCCGCGAACTTGGCCAACGAGCTCTTTACCCCCACATCTAAATCACTGATAAAGATGTTGAAAAGCCCTGGACCGAGCACCGACCCCTGTGGCATGCCGCTGGCCACTTCTTACCAGGACAACACAGATCTGTTCGTTAGAACTCTCTGAGTCCTACCATGGAGACAGTCAGGTGGGTGGGAAACTGTCTCAGAGTTAAGCCCACAATCCTCCAATTTACATCATGTGATACCAGATCAAAGGCTTTTTGAAAGTCAAGGTGTACAATGTCAAGTTACCTGGTCGTAAAAGGAGATGAGGTTGGTGATTGATAGATTCTAGATGTAAGGTTGGAAGGGACCTAAGTAGATCATGAAGTCCGACCCCCTGCCCCAGGCAGGAGAGAATACTGGGCTCGTATGACCCCAGCTAGTTAATTGTCAAGCCTCCTCTTAAAGACCCCCAAGGTAGGAGCCAGCACCACTGCCCTTGGAAGTTGGTTCCAGATCCTAGCTGCCCTGACTGTAAAATAGTGTCTTCTAATGTCCAGCCTGGTGAGACAAGACCTGCCCACAACGAAGCCATGCTTGCTGTTGTTCACAATCCTATCTTCTGCAGGCTTATTGCAGATAGACTCCTTGATGAATTTTTCCAGGATTTTCCCTTGGGTAGAAGTTAGGCGAACTGACCTAGAGTTACTTTTGTCTTCCCACTTCCCCTTCTTGTAGATGGGCAGAACATCAACCCTCTTCCAGTCGTCCGGGGCTTCTCCAGAGCACCACAAGTTGTGGAAGAGTTTTGCCAGGGGTTCTGCGATGACTTCGGCCAGCTCCTTCAGCACTCCCCGATGAAGTTCATTCAGTCCTGCTGACTTACACATGTCTAATTTTTTTAATTGATTGAATTGACTGCATGTGTAGTATTATTACTACGTATGGCTCAGTTACTGTATTAATTGCACCATAATTGTAACTGTAATTGCCTCAGACCAGTACTTTTCCTCCTATCTGTAAGTTCAGTGAAATAGAGGAAAATGACTTCTTCATGTTCTGTAGATTTATTTGGCTAGTTGAAATCATGCTGGACTATAATCAGACAAAATGTATGCTACATGATGCAAACAGTTTTTAAAAAAGCTTTGATTTTATTGTTTTGCACCCTCACCTACTAGGAAAAAAATTAAAATATATTGTCAGTTTGGGAGAGTGTAATTAATTTTTGTAGTGTCAGCACATTGAAAATTCATAGAAGTTAGAAACTTTTTAGTTTGGGAATTATTTTTCGTATCTTCACTTGAGCTTCACTTATTGGCAGTGGTTTTAAGTTTAAGGTTAAATACTTTCAGCAATTCTAGAGTCTAGAGAACAGGAGCTACGTTGTGCTACTCATGGGAGATTCTGTATAAAGGAAACCATGCTTCCTTGATAAAAAACTGATTTCCTTTAGAATGTGCAGTTCACTAGGTGACATTTTTAATGTGTTTTTTAATAATTCAGTTGTGGTAAGAAATAATTTGTATTATTGTGAGTATTCCCTCTGGTGTGCTTCCTAAAACTGAGACTTGAAATTAGGAGCAAACTCAGGTGAAAGACAGTAACACTTCTATACCTTTGGTTATAATGTTTTGCTTGTTGCAAGATATGTGTAATTGAAAATATGAAATACACCAAGGTTTTGAAAGGTATTGTAAGCTCCATTTTCTTTTAGCTGATATGGTAAAGGGTAGGATTTGTTTGCTGTCTAGCCACTCAACAGCACTTTGAAAAAAGAAAAAATGAGCTTAAGTTAGATTTCTATGCATCTTTTTGTAATGTAAAATGTTAAATTTTAAAAGGACAAACTCCTGAGGAATACATTTGACACTGTTTAGGAGTAAATGGCATTGAATCTCATAGGGTGCATCCAGATCAGCGTATGCCTGTTTTATGGTGCTGCAGACCGCACGCACTATGCTTGCAGACATTTGCTGCACTGCTGATTTACAGCATGGCAGGGTTTTTGACACTGGGAGATCCCAGTGCTCATGCTAAGCTTTATAAACCAGTATAGTTGTCATTAAAAATATAAAGTGATAATAGAACTGTTGAGTGACATGTATAAATGACCTAGTTGTGAACTGTAGACCATATTCCTTTGAAGGCAAAATCCTGATTCGCGTATGCTGTTTAAAACACATATTCAAAAAGCCTGCTTTGTTCCTTCTTTGCTCATATCTAGAAAGTTTCTTTTACCTCAGATTGAAAAATGTCCTTTCCTATTGTCTGCTTCTACTGATAAAACAGATGAACTGCTCAGGTGAGGTTAGTTAATAAACCAGCTAAATTGTTTGGTTTAAAGATGCTTCACGCCAGAGGTGCTGAGCTAGTCTAAATCAACATAGCACCATTAACTTCAATAGAACTATTATAGTTGACACGGGGTAAGTACTTACTTCTTGGCATTTGTCTGTAATTCAGTAAATTAGGGTTATGAAAGGAGTCTTCATTGTAGGTGTTTTTAAACCATGATATTATCTTACTGAGTTTATTTTCTTTGTAGCTGTTTTTTCATGGAAAATTCAGTGGAAGTATTTACCCGACTCCAAGATGGGTCTGAATTTAAGACAACTTCCAATAATTACTCTGTTCATGGAAAATTGTATAATTTTGCATGTGTAGAATCTAATTATTGGAGAGTTCTTTAAACCTGCCCTCCCCCAGCGCGCGCGCACACACTGCTGAAGTGGCAGGGGGTGGTGATGATGGTGGGGGGTCAAGGAGCCTGACCCCTGTCTACTGGAGCCTGGTCCCCCACATTTCCCCCTGCTGCCTGTCCCATTCACCACTTTCCTCTCTGGTGCTTGCCCCCCACTTCAGTCTGCCTCCCACTCTCTGCTTACCCTTTGGCTCCTGGTGGGCTCCGCCTGTGCTCCACCCTGGGGCATGGAGCCGGAGAAGATGTAGCTGTTGTCTCACCTCAGCCTCTGAATTTAGTAGCATCTTTCTTCTGCTTTTCTCTACAGACCAGGAATCCTGTGTTAACAGGGTTATGTATCTACAGTTGTGCTTCTATATTTGCTCTCTGTATTATTGCAAATCCCCATTTTAGCTCATTTTACCTCCTGCCTCTGCTGACAGTGCAAGGATGTTTTAGGGTTTACTGCACAATAGACTTGTGGGAAATGCAAGTATTATTTGTTTTCTGTCACAATCCTGCCATGTCGCTTGTGTCAGTAAATAAGGGTATGAGTTTATAAAGCAGTGCTAGCTTACCTTTGGGGTACTGTAAGAGCAAAAAAAATGTTACATAAATATTGCCCTGCATTGTCAGCAACCTAAATATTGGAAGTATTTGTTGTGCCAGAACCAAACACTATTTATTTTTATTTGTAATCCCAAGAAGTGCAACTGTCTTAAGGCCAAGGTATGTTTGCCACAAGTTTTAAAATAGTCATAAAAAGCTTGAATTGTTCCTTTTAAAAGTAGAAAATAAACAGAGATTAAATTCAGCCAAGCAAAAACTGCAAACAGAAGCCTTCGTCATGGTTTTGATGCTCAGAAGCCTCTGGGTGATAGACTTGCAGAATACCATGAAAGTAATTAGATCTGGACTACTGAGGTTCCAATAGGACACGGTACTAGAAGTTGGCTGACCAGCTATTCATCTTCATTTCCTAAGCTGAGTGCAATGTGAAGTGTTAACAATCAGTGAGACTGACTGAAGCAGCTAGTAATCAGGTTGAGTTGCAGACTTTTTAATTATCTGGACACTTTGCTCATTCTTCTGGTGTGGATTAGTTTGAAATGAGTGATTTAAATTGCCAAATGGAAAAGCCTCAGTGTGGTTTTTCCATTTGGACTTCAGTTTTTTTCTAAAGGAAGATGCATTCTTATTGGTTGATATAACCAGTCATGCATGTACATTTGCAGCTCAGTTAAGCTTTTTGGGTACATCTTTTTGTTATCCATGAGACTGTGTTATAATTGTATTAATTTATTTAAGCAATCTGGTGCGCTGTTTTTGTCATACAAAACCAAAAGCAATTGTCAACTTAATATTTTCAAATTTGTATTAGTTTTACGTTTTGATATGTTAGGAAATGGGGAATGAGGCATAGTTTTTACTGATTTGCTAAGCAGCTGCTTTAGGATGCTAACTGGAGTCTGATCCTGCTGAGATATTAAATGGTATCTCTTGGAGTTGAAGGTAGAGGCTACATTTAGCCCCCCCTATTTAGCACTGGTGAGTCCACATCTGGAGTACTGTGTCCATTTTTGGGTCCCCCACAATAGCAAGGATGTAGACAAATTGGAGAGGGTCCAGCAGAGGGCAACCAGAATGGTGCGGGGGTTGGGGTACATGTCTTATGAGGACAAGCTGAGGGAGCTGGGCTTATTTAGTCTGCAGAAGAGAAGACTGAGAGGGGATTTAATAACAGCCTTCAACTACCTAACGTGTCACCTCAAAAGTTGGATGTTTTTCTCTTTATTCCTTTTTTACAGAGACTCAAACACCCTTTAACTTTAGAGGTTTTTTGGATTCAGAATATATATTTTATGCAAATATTTATGATGGTGTAGTAACGTTAGGCTTAATATAATCAATGCAGATTTCTTTTAAACAGGTTTGCTTTTTTAAAGTAAAAGTTTTATATATTAATTTTAAATTTAAAAAAAAATAAATTAAAAAAATAGATTTTTATCAATCCTACAATTTACTCAGGTTTCTGGGAACAACTAGCTGTTCTGCGACATAGTCCACACATTTGTATACCTGTTTAAGTTGATTAGGGATGTGATTTTTCAACTGTAATAGTTGTCTTGTTGTTGTTTAGATTTATATCCCACCCTGTTTAGAAATGTGCAGTGTGACTTACAATAACTGACAAACAGTGACCAAGAAAAAACAACATATGCCTCCCCCCCCAAAAAACAAGTAAATAAATGACACTTGTGTACCTTTCTGCCAGCACTGGATGGCAGTAACATGGGTATAGAACAAATCCTAACATGGCTATAGTCGTAAGTCTAAAGGTGCCTTGTACTGGTGTAGCTTATTGTTTCCTGTAATAATAACTGTATGACTATAGTTAAAGTGATAGAATTTTTGTATTGAACAAGACCTGGGTGTACTTCTGGCTTGTCCCAGGTATTGGCTTGCTCCCTGTCAGTAAACATCCTATTTAATTGATCCATTTGGTTGCATGCTAGTCATTTGATACTATCATTGTGAAAAGTTTTAATACCCTAATTCTTTTGGTTTTAATAATTGCAACAGCTCTTGTAGCTTAGATAGCAACTTGTTTGTTGTTTTTTTTTTTAATGTCTTGATGGGGCCACTGTCTTTAATGGTTTATATTTAATGCCTTAATCAAGTAGGTCCAGATGGCAGTTGAGTTGAAGCTGTAGTTTCTTTGTTTCATTCTTTTTTTCGCTTTGAGAATGAAGTAGAGTAACATTTCCTTATTCTTTTTCAGGAGTGGAACATGAAGATCTGATAGAAGAATTGCTATGTTGTCTCATCCAGCTCATTGTTGAAATTCCTCTTCTGTAAGTACCTATAAGAATATTTTTTCCAAACTGGGTATTTGTACCTTCCAAACAGAATATCTTCTTCCATCATTCCAAGGTTTGCTGTGCTTGGAAAAATCATTTTATTTGGATACTAGCCAAAGGGAGGACCATTGTGTCTACAGTGTAATAAATAGTGATATGATGTCTCCTGGACCTGACCCTAGATATTTGTTAGCTGAATATTTTGCAGTTCAGCTACTTTCCCACTTCAGTCCATTTGTTCTGTCCCCTCCCGTTTTATTTAATAGTTTCATTTTGAGCCAGTACAGTGCTTCTGGGAATATATGGAGAGCACACACTTTACATGGTTGAGGCTGGCACTCTCTGAGTTGGGGACATCATAATTATTATGGTTTGAGTAAGTTAGAGGCATGCATAGCTATTCCCACATTGGTAAAACTGTCATCACTACAGGTGATGTGAAACTTTCAAGAGTGCCAGTATAGTGATTGTCTTTGCTTACAGATCAGGGAAAGAAGATGATCTGAGAAAAGATTCCCTGATCTCCCCTGCACTTATACCTGGTACTAGTTTTTTTAAAACTCAAATCATGTTGCTCTTCCTCCTTTGAACTACAGTGGAACTGATTTTTGAGAATTCAAGGGCATGGGCAGACTGCTTCTCTAGATCTCTAGACACCAAACTGACTATTAAAATATAGAAGTCCTAAAAGAGTTTCTGTTGTTGTCTGGCTTTTATCAGATTTTTTGTTGCAGTGTAATTTTTACCTCTGTTGCTGACCTAGTTTTTACATTGCTGATTGTTCTTTTGGTTGGAAAGCTGACAAATGCATTCACTGCTGGGATGAAGATACAATTCTTTCTGAAATATTAATCTAATTAACTATAATCCTGTCGATGGTATACTAGTGTTTTGAGTCATTACTGTATAATGAAATAGTTGTATGATTTAGTGTCAGCCTGCAAAACAAAGGGGCATTGTCAGTACTTCCTGGCATAGTTTTACACTTTTTGTTTGGAGTAGATTAAAGGAAATACTTGGAGAAGAAATATAGCCACATTCAGAAATCCTGCATCTTTCTTAGATGGCAGAATGGTTGTTTAAAGTTCATTGTCAGATACCATATTTTCTTGCATGCAGTGCATCTTGGATATAATGTGCACCTTTGTTTTTGAACAGTAGATTAAAGGAGAAAAAGATTTCCAGAGTTACAGCTGCATAGAGCAGGGACAGAGCCTCCTCTTCAGCTGACTCGCTCTTTCTTTCTTGTATAACTAAGGATTAAATAGTAGGAGGGAGACCAGGAGCAGCTAGCAGACAGAAAAATTGCCCTGATAAAGGGTAGGTTGATTAGTGGAATTTTAAAAAGGAGAGACGTAACACCTCTGGAGTAAAGAACAATATGTTGATCGACTCCCTCAGTGGAATAGTAATGTAGTTCAACAGCTGCAGGAGGAATCAGTGTAGGGTGCTTCTATCCCCATCAGAAAATCAGCTTTCCTGCTAAATACACACACCCCAATTTATTTATTTATTTTTTGGGGGGGAGGTGCAAAGTGCATGTGATCAAAATATGGCTTTCTGTTGTTTCGGTAAAAAACGTTCTACACCCATGGTTGTTTTAACCCGTTTAAACAGTTAGATCCTACTGGCATTTCTACCTTCCTGTGAATATGCTTAGGAATAGCAGTAGCTATATGAAGCCTCAATTATATCAATAGCAATAGGAAGGGAGGTGGGGAGAAGTGGCCTGGTGAAGTCTTTAAGCATTTTCAGAACTGCCTAGTTCTGTGGGAAATGCTGTAATTTCTTTATGCTTATAGCTTTGGTTTATAAGAAATACACAAGCAACGTCCTCTTAAGCTTATGCTTTTTTAGCCAAAATTTTCCTGATCTAGTACATTAAAGTGGGTTGGCTGCATCTTAAATATAATATTACATACTTTAAAATGTAAATTTTGGTATCTTGAGTAATGTAATGCTGTTTCAGCCGTTGCCTCCTCTATGTGACTGAGTGGGCAAAAGGACGTATGGGACCCCCCCCCCCCAACCCCCCCCCACAAACAAACACAAAAAACAAAAACAAAACCCAACAACAACAACAACAAACAAAATACCAAACCCACAACAAACAGTCTTCATTGAGCTTTTGCTCTTGGTTTGGTTATGTGGGGGCCAATCTTTCTGACAGGCATGCCACAAATTAGCCTCACATCATCCTGGATTGCCACTCTGATCCTCTTCCCCTGCCTGATCTACCCCGTTTTCCTGGTCCCTGCCTCATCTGCTGTTCTGCTTTCTCCTTCTCACTGTCTGCTGTTGTGTTGTCTGTCCCTATCCTGATTCACCATGTGTCACACACAGGCTGCCTGTGCCTGGTCCTTTCTGTTTATCAATTGCTGAAAGTCACTTTCTAGTAGATGTATGATCAGCCAGAAGGAACTCAGAGCTCATGTCTCTGTTGTGGACTGTATACAGTTTCTTAGAGATGTGGTGGTGGTGAAACATTTTTGGCTTTAGGTAACTTTCGATTTTCAGGTAAATCCTGGGTTCGTTTGCCAGTGATTATTCCCCCAGTTTGATTTATCAGGTGAATTCTTTCCGTATTTTGTTTTTAAAGGGGGATGGTTAATTACTGACTTACTGCTTTAATATCTAGAAAATTCACAAACTGATGTGTAGATTTTGGAAAAGAACAGAAAGGCCATGGTATTTCGGTTTAAAAGGACTACATTAGTTAGAATTTTTATGATTTGCTTGGCATCCCATTAGCAGGAAGACTTGAAGTCTATTCTACTAGAAAACAGGCAATTGTTCCAACTTGTGTTAGTGATGCCTTTGCAGCTGAGATCTGTAAGGTTTTAAATTATGATCTAAAGAGTCATAAACATAGAAAATTAGGGCTGGGAGGGACCTCCGGGAGTTATTTAGTTCATCCCACCCTCCTCTGGGTTCAGGATCATCCTTGTCTAAACCATGCTAGAAAAATGCTTGTCTGAATCAGCGATTCTCAACCAGGGTCCCCTGAGATCCTTTTAAGGGTGCAACACAAAAATTATCACTGTTATCAATGCAAAAACCTACATGGGATTCACAAGATAAACCCAGATATATCAGCAGGAATCCATAGTGTCAAAAACATTTTGACTTGTTATGGTCTTTCTTGGTTTTTGCAACAGAAGTATTGTTGCATTATTTTTCTCTAGTAAAAAAAAAAAAAAAAAATGAATGAAGGCTTAAGAGCTGGCATTTTGTGGCATGTGCCTTGAGTCTAAAAAGATTGAGAACCACTGGTCTAACCAGTTCCTAAAATTTTGGGGGGAAATCCTTACACAACTACTGGGCATAATGCCTGAAACCTCAGCAACACCTTGAGCTTGCCACAGGTAAAGTGAGGGGGAGGGCATGAGCACTAGCACTGTTAACATCCTGCCATTGCAAAGATAGGAATTGTATTTGTTAAGATACACCTGAGATCCAAGGAAGAGGGCCACACCTCCTGCTACAGATGAAGACTGAAACCCTCACAGTCCGTGCCGGTCTAACCATGGGGTAAAATTGTTTCCTGATCCCAAATGTGGTGACTTGTCTGACCCTATGGAAATGAGACTTTTAATATTTCAATGCTGAATTCAGTCGAGCAGAGCTTTAATCAAGTAGGCCTTTCATTAGCAATATTCGGTATGCCTCCAGCGGATTTTCACTGCTTAGCTAGGCCCATAATGTTCTGCAGAAGGTTTCAACGAGAAAAGGCCACTTCCTGGAACTTGCTTTCTGAATTTATTGCTTCTTTAGATACGCCATTAAACCACATTCCACCCCATTGCTAAAAATAAATAAATAAATAAAAAAAGAATAGGATGCCTTGGAATGAATAGACAGTTGCATAATAGTCTCTTGTATCCTTATGTCCATAATACAGCAAGTGTACCCTGGGTGCTTTACTGCTTAAATGATTCCATATCTGTCACGGCAGGCATTTCATATCTGTGAAGGCAATCCATCTGTATAGTTACTGGAAGCTTAAACTCTTTTGTGATTGTAGCATTCTAGGCTGTTTCCCTTGAGGTTATTGGGTAATGTGCGGACATGTTAACTATTTATTCAGTAGAGAACCCAACCTATTATAGACAGAACTTTTCTCATGCTTATAGAAAGCAAAAAGAATATTTGGATTACTGTGGTAAAATTTATGCTTGTAAAACAAGGGAAGACAGTCCCTGATATTCAGTCTTGAGTTTCCCCAGAATAGAGCATTTATAAGTGATTGAACAGAGATACCGTGGGAGCATGTGGAAGATGAGTTTGAAAGGAGCAAATGGAAAGAATAGCCCAACATTACTATCCACTATATATATGCTGCATAAAAGACAAAATAATTTTGTGACTCCCCTCCTTGTCTCCGTCACACAGAAATACAAACGTGTCCATGTAGTAAGACTGAAAAAATGCATGTCTTGAGCTTTGGTTGGAAAGACCGCAGAGGTGTGTTGTGGTGTATGTCAGAACATCAGAATGTAGAAGGACATTTCTCAGTTACGGGGTATAGCTGAAGATCTAGCTGCTGCCTTGTGCCTTCTCTGAGTTACCATCATTTGGGCAGGAACAAGTGGCATTATTGGCTTCAGGATAGTTGGTGACCTTATAGGTCAGGGGTCAGCAAAATATTTTTGGCAGTGCCAAAAAATTGCACTGCCTTCTTGTAAGCGTCTCAATTATTCCAACTACAGAAAGAAAATGTGGTTCAGAAAACCCTAGATGGACCAGAGTAATTAATTCGTGTAGCATGTTTTAAAATTAAAAGCTAACATAGGCTCTAATTTGAAGATTGTTTCACTTAAAATATGTGTTGTATGTTTGTACTTACCAAAAAACCCAAAACATTGTGTTAATCTCCAGTGAGAGGTACTGTGCAATGGTTTTCGATTGCTGCCTCCTTTAGATGTATTAAGACGTTGCTTCTCTTTTAATCTTGTCAGTATAAGCACCCAAAGGTGTGCTGCATGAGCAAGCAGGGCTGCATGGTTAGTTGTATCTTAATGCCTAAATATTTAATCCTATATATATTATATGCATTATGTAGTGAGTGATACTAACACTTTGTTGTAGGGTAAAGCTCAAAACAGGTTAAAATATACAGGCTTCTTGCAGCAGCTTGTGAAGAATTAGTGTGTATAACAGGACATCTGGTTGCACATTTTCGCTTTAATTAAAAACCCGAGATGCATAGTGAGGAAAAACACTGAAGTTCTCTCATCCAGTTACATCATTGTTAACCAGCACCCTGGTTAATATAGCTGATGTTTGCCTTACATTCTGTTATTTTCTGTAGTGAACGAAAAACTGTTCTAGGCTTAAAAACATTGTTTATTTTCACATTTGGGAAAAAAACATTATTAGGACCATTTTAATAAGGTTTGAATGGTTGGAATACTCTTCGCATTTCCTAGAGCAAAATGATATGTAGCAGGTGACAAGTTGATAGTGTGGTTTAGTTACAGTACCTTTGAGATGTATATTTCAAAATTATAGTCTGTATAATATTGGTTATGGCATTTTACAATGTCATGGAACTGTAGAAACAATACCACCTATATGTAATGAGATTTACAATTCCTTGTTGCTTTCCTTTCTCCTCACTAGTTATAATGAAGGGAGGAGGTTAAGAAGCCTCCTCCCCTATTTTCCTTCCCTTACATTCTGAAAAGGTTGTATCGTGTTCTCATTTTGGTATTCTCTAATAATTTAAAATAATTCTATTTAGGCAGAGAGCTTCCTTTTCCAGGTATATTCCCAATCTTGCAGCAGTTAGCCTACTTGAAGAGTTATTTCACTGTAATGTTTTGTTTGAGAGAAATCTATCTTGAATATTAAAGGGAAAATTCATCCTAGTCTCTGGCTCATCTTTGAATATAGCCAGAATATTGAAATCCTGAGGGATTTAAGAGTATGGAAACATAAATGGACTAGACCACATTTAAGTGTTATTTTAAACCTGAAGCAGCCAGATATATGGACCTGTTAAATTGGTTTAAAGCAGGGTTGCCAACCCAAGTTTTTTTTTAACTGACAGCCTGCGTACTTTTTACTGACAACCAAAACCATTTTTTTTACTGACAAATGTTTTTACTGACAGATGTTTTATATAATGTAAATTTAACCCTTCTGCCGGTCCCTGGACAAGGCTGTGTTCAAATTATGAGTGTAATGACAACCATGTTAAAAAAGCGAAGTTTAGTTGTCAGTAAAAAGTTTGCAAATTATCAGTGTAATTTTTTTTTCTTGGATTGGCAAATCTGCTCAACTGCAGCAGTAGCTTTACACCATGCTGCCTCCTCCCCAAGTGTCCATTGAGCCCACACCCTGATGCCCCCAACCCTACCTTGTACCATGTAGGTCCCCCATCCTGGCACAAACACACACAGGACTACTGTCTGCAGTAGTGACCCAGCAGCATTCCAGACCAGGAGATGGGACAGAGCGGCAGCAGCACGTCAGTGGATAAACGGGTTATGGAGAGTCCTGTGGGCTACAGAGTCCTGAGAGAGTGCACCCTGAACGACGCTTTGTTCTCGCTCAGACACTGTTCTGCTCTTAGTGCTTTGTTTCCAGTTTCTTTCTGACCAGGGATCTTCAATCAAGCTCCCAGTTATTTTGCTTGTTTATTTTTTCCACATGGAGGCTCCTTTTTATGGGCAGTTGTTTTTAGCCTTGTTGTTTTGTTGGGTTTTTTTAACAGATTGTCCATAAATTTATGGAATTTATGAAATTTACTTATAATTATGGAGAGTTGGCAACCCTGCTTTAAAGCTGCCTGGAATGGTTTAAAAGTATCTCTGGAAAATTAAGTACTATTTTGAACAGATTCAGTGTAACATGTGGACACTGAGCATTTCATGATCTAGATCTGGTTGGTCCTCTAAGCATCCCACACTGCATTGCTTCTCTCCTCCCCACCCCCGTACGCTATTGCAACTGGTGTCTCTGGTACTCTTGTCCCTTTTTTCCTCCCTTTTTTGGCACTTTTTAAAATCAGTTAACCTCCTTACTGAATAACTGCATATTCAGTAAAAGATGTCTAACAATCAGCTGTCTTTACTTCCTACTTAACCACTCTCCTTTCTCATGCCCCCATGCCCTAGAAACCCAGAAGTGTGGGTCCAAGCAGTACTCCCTTCCCTTCTGTACCCATTTCCCCATACCCACTGCACCCCCAAATAAGGCAAGCACAGTGCAGACTTCAGTCAGGTGCAGGCTATTGAAGTTTGTTGCACTTATTTAGGAAGGAAAGGCAGAAAAATGAAAATGCCCCCCAACCAACAAGTCGCCCACCCACTCCTTGGGACTGTCAAAGTATGGGTGCAAGTACTTACCCCTATAAGACTTGCTGGTCTGGGTGCTCACTCCACCCTTCGGTGTCAGAACTACAGCACTTCACCCACAGCTGTGAACTGGTACCTTAATCAGTGACACTTTGGAGCTGTTCACTTGTTATATGTGTCTGCACCCTCGCATTGTATGGAACAGCCATCGGTGCGTTGACTTCAGGTCATCCTCACAGATCACCGTACTTTACAAATAATTGGTGGTAAAGATGGATAGGAAAAGATGAGAATATTTCTTCTGGTGGTGGTTTGGTGATGAGTGTACTAGGAATTCCTGTGCTGCTACATCAAAGTGTTGGGGAGTAAGAGACTGTTATCTGTGGATCTGTTTCATGAAACAGAAGGAAGTTTTACGGTATGGGCAAACAAAAGTTTATAGTAACTTCAAAAGGAGAAGGTAAGCTGCTACTTGGGAGTGTGCAGTTACACTGTAAGTATTAACCACTCCAATTTTAACTCTGCTTCATGGAGGGTCAAAGTTGGGTAACTTAGCCCACGTGTATTGCTATGGGATCATGCATACCTTAGACGATGGCAGTGTAACAGTCACTGCATACTCCTGAATGAGCGTAGCTCTCCTCCCCTTTTGAAGTGTCTACAAATGTACTACATTTTTTTTTTATGCCCTTATTCGCTTGGGGCAGTTGGGTAGGCATTTGTTTGGAGTTATTAGGAATGTCATTCTTTTAAATGGATTTAACCAGATTCAGAGGAACCTTGCTAAAATTTGATGTTGCAGTGCAGGTTAGAAGAAACCCTGCCATCCTTTAATTAATTCCAGTTAATGCCTCAGTGATGGTCCTAGTGATGTGCCTAAATTAATGTAAACCAGGACCAATATTCATGCTGATTCTTGAAAGCCTTCATGGGGAAGCCTGGGCTGTTTTCTGGAAGGAGAAAACCAAGGTATTCATTGGTAACAGTCAACCAAGCTTGTAATTAAGCTTTTGTCAAAGAAACTAACTCTAGATTCCAGATTCTTGGCAAATAGTCACCTAGTTTTAATGTCTGCCATCTGGGGAAAATATTTGAGAAAGTGGTGGCTGGCTGTCTGCAACATCTTCAAATCTTTGGCACTCCTTCAGCTAGGCTCCATCCCAGAAACATAACCAATTGCCAGGACTGCATGGAATCGATGCTGATTTTATTGTCAGTCATCTCCTCAAGGGTTTAAATCAGACACCTTGGAAAGTTTTCATCTTCCCAGTATCCTTTCCCCTTGTCTGTTGGAGATATTCCTGATACAACTATGTGGCCTAGGAGCGCACAAAATTCCATCAAATGGTGCCGTCAGGTTGTTTCTGATCTGTCTCAGTGAGTGATGATGAGTGCCTGTCTTCCATTTTGGAGGGCTGCGTGATATTTTAGTACTCTGTCTTGTTACTGTTTCTGGTCAGATATCGTGGTTACACCAATACCTCAGTGATTGCCAGCTTCATCTCCTATTTGTCTGAAGCTGAGAACTTCGTCACCAGATTTAGCCAATGCCTAACAAGTTTATTTCTAGGTATTTTCAAAGTATCCTTGTTCTGGATTGTTTGGTGAACTGTCTTATTTTAATATTTTATAAAATACCCAATAAAGGTTAAGTTATCATATAATGAACATCCCAAACAAGTTTATTTTCTTTCTTACTGCTATTTTTATTGACAAGAATGTTGTGTCATCCGGGATTCAGTTTTCATAATATTTAATCTATACATGTTTGTGGTTTGGTCTAATGAGGCCATTATCTTGGGTCTTCTCTTGTGCTCATGACAATGTATCTGATTTGGCCAAAACAATTTTTAGAAGGCTTGGCTTGTTGACATGAAAGAGTAACGTGTGATACAGGGCTTATGCTAGTACACAGCAATTTGCAAATATTATATATGATTTAATGAACTCCAGTAAAATATTTTACCCTTGTGAAAATGGATAAGTATTATTTTTATCCTACAGATGTGAAAAATTGAGGTACAGGGAGACTGAGGTTTGTACAGCATCAGACAATGAGTCCAGAAGAGAGCCCAGAAGTCTTGATTCTCAGTTTGTCTACTTATTGCTAGACATGCTCCCTGTCCATCTACAGAAGTGGAAAGATTAGGTGGAATTGTTTTTGTGCTTTGCCATGACAGAAGGTGGTAGGAAAAGTTGGTAGTGTCCTTTTGGTTGGCATTTCTTGAGTATGTATTTGGGACATTTTCCAAGTGTTCGGAGTCAGCTCTAGCTAGCGTAGCATACTTTTTGCCGGCCAACGTGCGTGTTTGCCATCAGTGGGTGTAAATTTGGGAGTGATTCCAAGCGGAAAGATGACGTTCAATTGAGCTGTTGTACTTATATCCTGAGACTGATAACCAGATACTGTGCTTACTTTTCAGTATTCAAACCTGATCTGTTCTTTTTGGTGACTCCTCTTTCACCTTTCTGGTGGGCCCTCAGGAAGCAGGGAAATGAAACCTGGTTCCTGTATGATTTGAAACTTTTTGTATGAATCAGCTCTTCTGGCAGCCTTCCTAAATCAGAAAATTAGTTGCATTCTAACCTTTTAATGATTAGAGTTGGTTCTACTGGCTGGGCAAAAGTTCAAGAAAACACTTAAACAGGGAGAGAGGGTTTGCTGTAGTGGTGTGTGTGACAGCATAGGAGTTCAAGTCTTGGGCTCTGTTTCCGGCTGGACTGTTGGCTAACAGTGTAATCATGGTGAAATTGCTTCAAATACTGTATGCCTCAATTTACCAATCTATATATATAAAAAAAAACCCTACATCCCATTGTATAATGAACAAGAGGTGCCAACAGAAGCATACGAAGATTGTATGTTCTACTACATGGCAAGTGACCCTTAAGAGACCATTTTTAGGTGCAATTATCAGCATTTTTACGTGGGATTTTCTTATTTATTGCTTCTGCAACCCTTGTTGGTTCCCTGTTGGGGGTTAAGGTGAATAGCAGTGAGGGCAGAAACTAGCTCTTAGTGGTGCTTTACACTAAGGTAGATTAGCAGCTGGAAGATGAGGAAGATCCATGAAAGGTGTGTTTCTTGTACTCAACATGTCTACTTCCATGTCCCTCTTTTGGTTTGTGAGAAGGGTTGAAAGCAGCTGCTAGGAAATGAGGGGGCAAATAATAAATAGAGGGGTTTGAGGTACTAAACAGGAGCACTAGTTCCTGCCATTCCTTAGTGCTGATCATGGAAGATGAGTAAACTCATTTGTGGGGGAGATGGATAAAGAGGAGAGCTAGTTAGCTGATGCTCAGTTTGCATGATACTGAAGTGATGCTATTGCCTGTGAGAAGCATCTAGAACTGAAGAAGTCAGTATCACCCCATTCTGATGCACTTTTTTTAACTAGATGCATTAGCCGGAGGTGGGATCTCTTTTCAGAGGAAGGGTGGCTGTATATGTGGGGTGAGGAAGACTGTTGGCTTTTATTTATTTATTTTTATCTCCCATCCTTGTATTTGTACCTGCGCCTTTGGTGTGTCGAACTTTGGGTGGAGGATATCTGCTGGGGTAAAGTGTGTGCAAAACTGAAATCTACAAAAATAAAATAAACCCTGGTTCTGAATGCCCAGAGCTAATCTTTCAGTCATATTTGTTCTCAGTAGTTCATACGTGGCAGTTACAATTTTTCCATTTGCTGGTTCTTCTCTTTTTTTAAAAAAAAAAATCTTTCTTATGGGGGTTTTGGAGGGAGTAGTAAAGGGAAAGGGGCATGAGCTTCTTTAAAAAATAGAGAAAAGCTGAAGCCACAATGATCAGATATAATCAAAGTTTGTGTGTATTGGGATTTGGGGTAAGTTTCGAAAGAACCTTACCTGCCACTTGCCTTTCCTAAAAGACTGCTATTTGATTTGTAAAGCTCTTTGAATCCCTTTGGAAGTTTTTCTAATGCCTTGTCAGCCTGCTGACTTATTTGGCAAGAAAGCTGTGTGAACATGTCGCTGTTTTAAGCATTTAGAAGCCTAGAAGAATGGAATTTACAGGCAGGTGATGTGCTGTTGCAATCGTTCTGACCTAAAACAGTAGAGGTTTGATAGCTCTGCTGGCTACAACTAGAAATCTGCCATCACAATTGGTTTAATCGCCACCATTTTTTCCAAAATAGAAATAAAGAACGTGTTTAAAACAGGGAGTGGAGCAGGAGAAAGGGTAAAAGCACTGATTTAAAAAAAAAAAAAAAAAAAAAAAGGATTCACTGAGCTGCTGCGATTTGGAATGGACTTCTCCCCACTTGTTCATGCTCCTGACCGAGTAGAAAAAAACTGGAAAGGTCTAGACTCTATAGAGAGGGAGTCAGCAACCTTCTGCGCTTAAGTCAGATGTAGCTCAGAGCTTTTGGATCTGATCCACTCAGCCCATGACTTCACCGATGGGGGGCTCTACCCGCACTACACGTGCCATATAGCAGCTGGGCAGCAGAGAGAAGTGGTGGAGATGTCTGGGTCTTAGTGCCTGTTCATCTCATACCTAAGCTGGGTAATTCTAGCCCCTGCTGGAAAATATTGCTGACTCTGGGTCTAGAGCAAGAAAGTTGAATCTGAAGATAGTGGGCCTCCCTTGTGTCTGTGCTCTCCTGCCTGAATGAGATGTAGGAGAGAGAGGAGATAGGATTGGCACCTGCAGGAAAAACACCGAGACCAAGATTGTTAAAATTCCAGAGCTCAGTCCTCAAAGTGAGACAGTCAGGGGTATATGGTAAGATACAAGGGAGAAGAATATTTTTCATTTATCTACAGAAAAAAGTGTTTGTTCGTGTTTAGAAGACTGCAGGATAAGGGCATATCCCTTTTTGTTTGGGATCGTCTCATACATGATTGTATAACACAGTGATTCTCAGCCATGGTGCTGTAGCAGAAATTTGTAGAGTTAAATACGTTCGGACTGTTGCGGTCTTTCTGAGTTCTTTGCACCAGAGAACTTTGCTCTTATTTTTTCTGTAGTCAGAAGACAAGTGATAATTAAGAGCTGACATTTTCTGAGGGGTGCCTTGAGGTTACTGGGGGGGGGGGGGGGGGTCTCGAGTCTTAAAAGGTTGAGGGTCTAAACAGATATTGGCAAATGAAGTGGATCAGATGTGCCAGGATGTGGATTCCTGGTGGGCCACTGCTAGTGGATAAATCTAAGGTTTCCCTGTTTGCAAAGACTTGCTCTATGTAAGATTCCCTGGGTGTGTCTCGGCAAATGGGGAAATCCTAGGTTTCCGTGTTTGCAGAGGCGTGAGTGCCTGGAGTCAGAGTGGAGCAGAGCCTATGTGGCTGGGGAATCCCCTGCTGGGCTATCCCAGGGCACACCTCTGCAATCAGGGGAACCCAGGCAGGTGCTGCCAGGGCTTCAGGGGCTTGATCCTGCATGTCCCGAGAATTCCTGTTCTTGGAGTATGCAGGATCGGGCCTCTGAACCCCAAACAGCTCCTGCCTGGGGTAGCTGGAGACCGTGGGCAGCTCTGGACTGCCTGCACTCTTCTGCTGTAAAGTAAATAGATCTCCACCACAACAGAAGCACAAATTCATACTGCTGTTCTACGGCCGCAAATTTTGAGCATTTGTGTGACAAAGGGCATGGATATCCTTCCATTTGGTCTTTGTGCTGCCGCAAAAAAACTGATGGCGGCACAAAGGGATTTCTTCCTTACTCCAGAGGAGCAATGTCAGTGGTGGGGCTTTTGAAAACTATGGTTTCTTCAGTGAGCCCTGTAGTTCCCTAAGAGAAGTAAGATGCAGAGCATAGATGACCTCTTGAAACCTTGATCAAGTACCTTTGTTTTTGTGTATCTTTACAACAAGGAGCCCCTTAAAAAGCTTTGTTTAAATGTGCGTTAAAGTCTAATTGCACAGTTGCATTACTGTTCGGGCAGAAGGGTATGCTTGTGAAGGGAAATGGGAATATTGTTCCTTTGCCTAATTGAAATTGTATAAAGTGGGTACTTGAATACATACTATTGCCTTGCTGTCCATAACCTAAAAAGACGATTATATTCCTCTAATATTTTTGAATGGATTGCAGAGGGATTTTTCTTTTTCCTCCTTTTCCTTTATTTGTTAAAGATTTCAGTGGTGGGGGGGGGATGAAGCTATGCAGAATTAACCGGCTAGATATCTGTTTTTGTGTGCTTCCTATTTTGTTGTTGTTGCTGTAATCTTGTGGTGTAAATTTTTCTTTCAGCTTTTTTTAAGGGTTTTGGATAGGAACCTGTTTCCTTATCAAATAACATTTAGTGAAGCTTTGGAACAGGGTAGTTTCTTTGAGAGAACAGCAAGTGCTGTTGCACTGATTCACATTTATAACAAATATGGCTTATTCTTGTGGTACCTGGGGTGTTGGTTGCAGCTGTGTTGGTCTAAGGCAGGGGTTTTCATCCTTTTTTAAGGCGTGTACCCCTTCTGAGTACACTTCTGGCAGAATGGGGTGGGGGGTGGCAGTGCAGTGGCTAGACATTGGGGGTGGGGGGAGGCCTTGCACACGGTGGCATGGGGTGGTGCATGGTGGTGGCCGCGTGCATGCCCCTCCCCCCCACTCCCATTTTTGGCCAGCCAGGCGATGTTTGTGCGACCTGCAGAGGGGAGTCACTGCCCTTGGATCCCTCTGGCTCTGCTCTTGGGAGGCGGCAGTGCAGGGTGGTGCGTAACAGCGCTTTGTCCCCACCCGCTCGCATGTACCCGCTAGCCCCTTTCCAAGTACTCCCGAGGGCATACGTTCACCCTGTTGACAACCCCTGGTGTAAGGACATAAGCAGACAAGGTTCTTTGGGTAAATGTATAGAGGTGCCTGGGGTTATCAGATGTCAGGCGGGTTATAATGTGCTATAAATCCAATGTCTGTTTAGTCCATGATTTTTTGTATCCAGTAAATTTATGAAGTGAAGTTCACAGGCTTATCTGTGAAAGGTGTTTTGTAAATTCCCTTTGAGGATCAGAACTGAGAGATTGGAGAGAGAGAGAGTGGTTGTCTTATGAGAAATGTGTCCTCCACAGGTAACTGGGTATTTTTGTCTTTGATAGTTTTTTGGTGTCCGTTCATTCTGGTACGCACTTGTTTTCCATCAGGACATTCAGCCATAAGTTAGGATCCCATTGTGGTAGGCATGGTGTCAACACAAAACACAAAGATGGTTCCTGCCCCTGTGAATTTACAATTTCAGACAAAACAGTAGAGGAATACAAACTAGAGATGAATCAAAACACGGATCTGGGAAGATCAAGCAGACCTTTATGTTGCAAGGCAGTTCTTAGATTAGCTATTGTACTATGAGTTGGGTCTGGTATCTTGGTCAAGAAAAAGAAAATTTGTTTTATTTTCTTTTCTTTAGAGAAGGTGAGTGACCACTTCTGATCCACTTTGAATTTCATATTCGGAGCTGAAAATGTAGGAAAGAAATGATCGCCATGCAGTTAAATCTACATATTCTGATAAGTGGCTTTAAGAAAGAATTTCTTAATAAAGAAAAAAAAAAAAAGGATTTTTTAAGCTAAGAAAGTATGATGTGGATGAATAATCAATGGCTTGATGTCTTGTTGGCAGCTGGCATGAAGTAGAGTGCCCCAGGGTTTGGTCCTGGGGCTGGTTTTGTCTAATATCTTCATCAACAATCTGGAAGATGGGATGGAGTATACCCTCAGCAAACTTGTGGATGATACCGTGCTAGGGCGGGGGTGGAAATCGGGGGGGGGGGGGGGGTGGATATGCTGGATGGTAGGGGAAGGATTGAGAGG
>NW_017729024.1:179677367-179699464 GCF_001723915.1 Gavialis gangeticus | reverse complement strand
GATAGGATTGAGAGAGGCCTCAACAAATTGGGGATTGGACCAAAAGAAATTTAATGACATTCAATAAGGAGAAGTGCAAAGTCCTGCACTTAGGACAGAACAATTCCATGTACCAGTACAGGCTGGGACTGACTGGCTGGGCAGCAGTTCTGCAGAAAAGGACTTGGGGTTTACAGTGGACAGTAAGCTGAATATGAGCCAACAGTTTGCCCTTGTTGTCAAGAAGCCTAACACCATACTGGGCTGCATTAGTAGGTGCATTGCTAGCAGATCAAGGGAAGTAATTATTTCACTCTATTTGGCAGTGATGAGGCCAAATCTGGAGTACTGTGTTTAGTATTGAGCCCTCCACTACAGAAGGGATGTGGATAAGTTGGAGAGAGTTCAGTGGAGGACAGTAAAAGTGGTTTGAGGGCTGGAACACATGACTTCTGCGGAGAGGTTGAAGGAACTGGACTTTTTTAGTGTTGAAGAGAAGGCTGAGAGGGGATTTAATAGCAGCTTTTAACTACCTGAAGAGTGATTACAAACAGCATGGAGTTGATTGGTCAGTGGTGGCAGATGACGGAACAAGGAACAATGAATGGTCTCAAATTGCAGGTAGGGAAGTTTAGGTTGGATATGGGGAAAAACTTTCTAGGTGGGTAGTAAAGCACTGGAACAAGCTACCCAGAGAAGTTGTGGCATCTCCATTCATAGATTGTAAGGCCAGAAGGGACCTTGGAAGATGATTGGGTCCCAGTGGCGATTCATAGGGTGTGCACGGGGGTGCACATGCACCCTGTGAGAATGTGAGAGCCGCCCCCCTCCCCTCCCCCCCGGCGTGAGCGCCAGCCGGGGAGTGGCACTCCTGGAAGCTGCTTTGAATCGTGTAACATAGAAAAAGACTCCCTAGTTTGTCTTCAAAATGTCCCCACTCTCTGGGTTCCACCCCTTAGCCAGTTCCCAACCCACCTGACCGTGGACTCTGCCGTCCCCCAGTTTTTTTATAAGAGCATCTTGGGAGATGATATTGAAGCCCTTTTAAAATCCAAGTATGTGAAATAAACTGCATCTCCCACATCCAAGCGGTTCGTTAGTTGATCGTAGAAGGAGACAAGGTTGGTCAGACATGATTTATGCACAACAAAACCATGTTGGCTACCCCTCGGCATCATGCCTTCTGTCAGTATCTCACAAATGGACTTTTTGATAACTTTTCCCAAGATTGTACCCAGTATTGAGGTCAAACTGACTGGTCTATAGTTTCCCAGATCCTCCCTCCTCCCCTTCTTAGATTGGCACCACAGTGACCCTTTTAGAGTCTTCTGGGACCTGTCCTGAGTACCACAAGTCTTCATATACCTTTGCCAACAGTCCTGCAATGACTCCAGCCAATTCCCTTAGTGCTCTCAGGTGTAGTTCGCCCAGTCCTGCCAATGTGAAGACATTCAGCTGCTCTCAGTGTTCCCTCACCAGTTTGACAGTGACCATTGGTTGGTAATTGCCTCCCCACCACCACATCTGCCCAGTATCCGACCAGGCGGGCAACCACCGTTTGTATGCAACAAAACCTTCCCCCTCACTGGCCTGTTCACCTTCTGTACTAAATAAAGTTCTTCCATGCAGGTCAAAAACCTATGTGACTGGCCAGATCTGGCTGTGTGCTCCTCCCAGGTGATGTCAGGGTAGTTGAGGTCACCCATGACAAGCATGTCCCTTGAACGTGCAGCCTCCATCATTTCTCTGGAAAATTCCAGCTCCAGCTCCTCTTCCTGGTGTGTTGGGCAGTAGTAGATACCTACCATCAAGGCCCCCTCTCCTTATCGTCTCTCCCCTCCCCCGGTATCTTGACCCAAAGGGTCTCAAGTCACCCTTCTCTTGAACCAGTTTGGGTGTCCGAGTAGAGGTCTGGCTCCTTCATATAGAGAGCTGTGCCTCCTCTCTTCTTGCCTACCCAGTTCCTTCTGTGCAGCCTGTAGCCCTTTATGCATCTAGCCCAGTAAGGCGTGGCATCCCACCAGGTCTCTGTTATTCCAATGAGATCTTATTCCCTATTTACTAGCAGGAGTGCCAGTTCCTGGTGCTTGTTTCCCATACTCCTAGCATTTATGTATAGACACGTATGTCCCCCATTTCCCTCCCACCCCAATGTCATTCTAGCCTCTCGACACCTCTCTGACCGCCCTGTCTACGTCTTTCCTGCTTGTCTGTCCCCTGGCTTGCATTTCTGTCTGTACACGCATTCCCTGATGGCACCTAGTTTAAAGCAGTCCAGCAAGTCAACCATACAGTTTCTTCCCCTTGGCATGAGGTGGACACCATCTCTTCCCTGGAACAGCGTTCCATGATCATAAAGTCTGAAACCCTTGCTGTGACAGCACCATCTCTTGAGCCTCCGGTTGACCTCCTCAGTACAACAGTTCCTCCAGGGGCCCTGACTCCTGACTGGGTGGACAAAAGGGAAAACCACCTGTGTCTCCAGGCCCCTCAGCCCAGCCTCCAGAGTCCTGTAGTCACTCATGACCTGCCAAGGGTTGTTGCTGGCTGTGTCATTTGTGCCTACATGGATGAGCAGCATGGGGTTGTGGTTGGATGGTCGGATGAGTTTTGTAATTCTCTCCATCAAAGCCTGGACATGGGCCCCGGAAGGCAGCAGAACTCCTGCGCGAAGGGATACAGGCAGCAGATGGCACCCTCCATCCCCCTCAGGGGCGAGTTGCCCACGACCACCACTGTATGTCTCCTCTTCTGGACAGGAGCTTGCCTCCTTTCTCTTCTGGATCAAGTGCTTCTGGTCCTTCCTCCACCAGTGGTGCAAGGGTCTCATACCTGTTGCACAGCTGAATTGGAGAAGTTTCCCTTGCAGCATGTGTCCTGGGGCCTGAAGCAACCACCTTCCACTTAGCTCGATTCAGGTCCTCCTGCTCTGTCTTCTTTTCCCCATCCCTTGCAGCCCAGGACCTGGGCCAAAGCCTCCGCCACTGAGATCTCCATCTGGGTAGAAGCCTCAGAGGAGCCAGAGATGTGGGACTTGGTAGTAGTGGCAGGTCTGACTCCACGACACCATATCTAAGACCTTCCTTGCAAGCCTTTCTGTTCTGAGAAAGCTTAAGGCCCCACTTCAAAGAGGGGGGTGGCAAACTGACCTGCAAACTGCTAGTAGACTGCCCTGTTTTCTCTTCCCTGGTCACTTGGAGAGCCTGCTTTTAGGCTCCTCTCCTGGGCTGAATTGACTGCAGCTGGCTAGGTCAGCTCGTTAGGACTTGAAGCCCTCACCCAGCACCAATCACTGGGAATCAGCCAGCAATTCAACCAACAGTGAGGCCTCTCGGAGCACTCGCCCTGCCCCACTACCACACAGATGCAAACACGCAGTCAGAAACACACACAGCCGCTCACCGGGCTAACTCACTTTCCCAGAGGTAGATCTGGCTTTGCTGTCTGTCTCCCTTCCTCCTCTCACTCCCAGCAAACTGCCCTGTTTGCTCTTCCCTGATCACTTGCTCCCTGGTCCCTTGGAGAGCCTGCTTTTAAGCTTCTCTCCTGGACTGAACTGACCGCAAATCTTACCTTTTAAAAACGTGATTATGTTTCTTTAATCTTTTGCCTCTGGTCTGTGAACTGTACATAGGACTGGGGTACGGGAAATTGTAATTCTACCTCTGCTATTGAGAATTTGGTTTTGGACAGATCATTAACCTTTCTGTTTCCCTAGAAATTTCATGGCTAATATCTACAACAGGAGAGCATTGTCAGGTTTGGTTAACAAAGACCTATGCAGTACTGTATATGATCCAAGTCTTCCTAATGGCTCTTCCTTGTGTTTTATAATAATGCAAATAGCACACTGAGAATACTAAAAATACTTGAGTGTACTAAAAATGACATTACTTTCTTAGGGAGCAAACTTGTTCATTTTTGTGAATTGGACCATACCAACTGTAATCCTATGACTAATTAGCAGAGCACAAGGTTTTAGTTCAGCCAGTTTATAAAATCAATTGTCAGATCACTTTTGCAAGAGGCATTGCACTAGATAACACTTTGAAAACAAATACTCATTCATTGAAAGAGGCTGAGTGTTTCTTTGTTTTTTCTATTTTTAACTCTCTAATTTAATTTTAAACAGTTTATCCACTTTTAAGAATTTCATTGTTGTGAAGTGATAACATTGAGGTAGACAATAAACCAAATTGTTCAAAGAGACTAATAACAGGTTGCCCAGTTGTTGTGAATTAGGTGGCTGCACTGTTAAACTTCATATGAGAGAGAGAAGCAGTGTTCTCTTTCCAGACCAAGGGACTGTCAGTTAGGCTTGAAGTGAAGTGGATGGTGGTTCGCATTCACTTGTTTTACAAAAAGGCATTGATATTTTTGAGTGCTTCACAGCTTATTTTAGAAGGAGAAGACCAGCTTCATCTCCCTCACCAGCAAAATAGGAATAGAGTCCTCTAATATAATAGATCTCATCTACTTTGCCACACCACCACCTTTCATAATTAATGTGCCCAAACTGTGGGCATGACTATCCTATTTGCCCTATTCATTGAAGACAGTTTTTTTTTTTTTCCGGGAGTCGGGAATGGTAATTTTGATACCTGATATTTCACTGCTGTTTCATGCTTCCATCTGTATGAGGTGACTTTTTTTGCATGCCAGTTCAAACTCCACATTGCAAAGTTACCACTCTTACCTGGTACAAATAGGTTGGATAAAAACTGTCCCTGTAGGAAGTCTTGCTCCTTTTACTGTGGAGAGTCCTGTGAGAAAAGTACACCTTGCGGATGCCCTCAAAATAAATGAGAACCTGCTACTGTTGATCTAGTGCTTTCACCAGCATTTAATCCACACAGTTTATTTTAACCAGAAGTTTATGATACTATGCATTATATAGGTAAATGTGCAGCTTGGTTCATTACATAATTTGTTTAGAATTTCACATATGAAACTGTACAAAATATGACCACTGAATACTGGTTTTGGGTGCCAGTGTCTACTGGGAGATGCAAGCTCTGAATCATCCCCAGTTGTCCATGATGTACAACAAGGCATTGATCATTTTGAACAGGGCTGTCAAACATGAGTGGTGGGCAAAATCCGGCCTGCAGAGCCAGGCAACCAACCTGCAGACTCTGGCTTGATGGAGGACCTTCCTGTAGCAGCATCAAGGCTCCTGGATGAGACCCATAGTGGTGGACCCCCAGCAGCACCATAGCTTGTTCCCACAGTGGCAGCCATGAGTTTGGGTGAGAGCCCCAGCAGTACTGTGGGATAAAACCTGGTTGCTGCCGTGGGAAGAAGCTGCAGTGCTGCTGTGAATTTTGCTTACTTGGCTGCCAAGCACTTCGGGGAGCGCAGTGGTGCTGGAGCCTGAGCAGGTTTGTGGGAAGAAGCCTGGCAACCCAGCTTTTTCCTGTAGGAGCACCTGAGTGCATGGGATGCCAGGTTTTTTCCTCATCATATGTGTCGGATTCAGCATGGTGGATTACGGGGTGACCTTGGCATTCTCTCTGTGCATTTTTTAAAATAAATGTTTGTGCAGTGCATGTATCAGTGTAATCTTCTGAAATATACATGTTATTTTATTAATAGATTCAGCTTGTTCAAAAGCCTGCTCAACCATGAAACGTATATTTTTTAGGTAGTTAATTTGTATTTTTACTTTCCTTTAATGTCTGGGTTTTTTTATTTGTTTGTAAACAGACTCAGATCTAGAAAAAGATTTATTGTTTGTACGGAATGATCTCTCTTTTGTTGCCTTTTATTTGTTGGGACTCCAGTTATGAATTTGTTAATCCCGTATTCACAGTTAGAGCCAAGGGCTCTTTGTTCTAGATAATATACAAGCACACATGAATTTAAAGCTTTTTTTCTCATAACTTAAAATGCAATATATAAACAAACGATAGATAAATGTTTATGAATACTCTCTTTTTCCTGCAGAGATATAACATACAGCATTTCCTTGGAAGCTGTGACGACGCTGATTGTCTTCCTTTCCTGCCAGCTCTTTCATAAGGAAATTCTGCGGGAGAGCATCATTCATAAATACCTGATGCATGGGCGATGGTACGTCACGTTCCAGTGTTCTGTTCTATAGGGAGCAAAACAAATTGTTTTCATGCCATTGTTAGATTGCTGGTTTGTGTTCACAGACTGTTGTATGTGAAGACAATGTAAGGAGAGGAAAATGTAATAGGTTTTGACTGCAGTTTGTTGGCACTTCAAAAAAAGAAAATGTTACCAAATGTTACTCCAACTTCAGTACAGCTTTTAGTTTGAATACCAGTTACCTTCATTGAGGATAACTGTGTTGTATCAGTATCAAACTTGATTAACTTCTTGAAACTTCTTAATTTAAACAAAAAATCTTTTTGATTATTTAGGGGTTTTCCCACACTATTCCTTGTTATAGAACTTGTCTGCCTCAAAAATGATGCTGAAATTAGTCTTCTAGCGCACCTGTGGGAAGGAAGCATTAACCATACTTGAAGAAGGTGAACGGTTTTGGAGAGCTCAGGCAAATGGTTCCGAATTCTTTTAAATGCTTTGGGTTGTGGTGGTTTTAATATAGTTAGGTTCAGGAACTCTCATCTCTCCCACTAAGGCTAGGAATAGATATCACATCTGTCAAGGAAAAGTTGTGCCTGTGTCTGTTAGAGAATAGAGAAGTCCCAGGATTTGCATGTTTGCACATCACCTTTCCAATCAGGATTTAGTGAGTGGCTGAAGGTACTGCTGCTTTTTTGCCATTGATACAGGAATGCAATCCCAAGACAACCATTCAGATGCACTTTGTGATATCCTGAGACAAACTGTTAGCGGTTTTTATTCTATGAACTCTTTTTAGGGTTTATCCAGGAACAGTGAATATAGACATCTGAATGATTGCACTTTGTCTCAGTGTAAAATGGTTTCTCCCAGGACGCACATAACAGGCATATTGAGGTGAAGTCAGAAAGGGTGGCTGAATGATTTAAATTGGTCCTAGCCACTCTCAGTAGTTGGAGAAATTACTGTCATTACCTGATTTCTACAGTTGAGGTGCAGAGGAATAATAGTATAAGTATAGTGCTCCCTGTCCTCTGCTCCTTAGTGGATGATGTTGCAGCAAATTAATGGGGATAACAACAGCTTAATAGTCAGACAAGTCCATGATCCCAAGCCTGCAATTGGTTTACACACAGAGTCCCAGTAAGGTCAGGGAAGCTTTGGGTGGGTGCAGGTCTCCACCCACGTTGAGCTACTTGTAGGGTTATTATTTTACTGGTAACAACATAGGCTTTAAATTGAAAAACCTCACCATAGTTCAGGTTCTTATTCCAACCTGAATAAAAGGTGAAAAATGAAAGCTGGGATTACTTGCTGTATAGTGTAAGAGTGATGTTGCAGCTCTTTAATTGAACCAGCTGTGTAGGTGGGATAGAGTTAGAGTTAGGCTTTTGAATGCAGGACATTCTTCCTCAGGTCAGAGTGCAAGAAGTCAGGCTATGTCTTGCTATGCACGGAAAGCTGTCACAACACTTGCTCTTTCTACTTGCTCCTTGTTATGTTTTTAATGGAGATTTGGACCAGATGTTAAATCAATATGTGTTAACTATCCTTCAGATGAAGAAGGTGACCTGCATCAGAAGAGAAACTTTTTTAAAAAAATCTAAAAACCCGGTCCCTTTTGCTCAAGAGCAGAGAGAGAGAGAAACTCTGTTGAATTTTATGCATCGCTAGGTTTTTGTGTTAGAGAAAATGATTGTCTTGTTGTGGAAGCCCAGGCTGAGAGGGTAGGATACTTGGGATACTTCCTTGGCTTTGCCACAGATTCTTCATCTGACCTTGGGCAAAGCAGTTAACTTAATTGTGTCTCAGTTTCCTCATTTATAATATCAGGAGGGCCTAATTCAGTAAGGGCTTCAGGGACCTTTAAGTTACGCAGATGAAATGGACTATGTATGTGCAAAGCATTATAATTCTGAGTTTGGTTGTACATGTGGTTGCTATCTTGTGCATGCATGCTCACACGTGTGTGTGTGTGTGTGTGTGTGTGTGTGTGTGTGTGTGTGTGTGTGTGTATACATATACACACATCTACATCACTGCAGTTTCCAGGCTCTCATGCAGAATGATAAATATTGAATTTCTTTTTCAGTCTCCCATATACCAGCAGACTTGTGAAGACATTGCTATACAACTTCATTAGACAAGAAAGGAGCCCTCCCCCAGGCACCCATGTCTTTCAGCAGCAAACAGATGGAGGAGGATTGCTTTATGGAATTGCATCAGGGGTGGCAAGTGAGTCTTTTCTTTCCTATAAATTACTACTCAGACCTGCACAGGGTGTTGCATTTTGTGCAACTATTTTTGTATGCATGCAGTTTGTTTTCTTTTCAGTGGCAGGAGTTGCAGTAAGGAGGAAACTGGAACAGGCTTTCTTATGATTTTACTGAGCTGGGCTCTCTCCCTTGGAAAAAGTGATGGAACAGGGCAGTTTCTGGGTTTAGCATGGTTTTTCTACCATTCTTTCAACTTCTCTCATCTTCATCTGTCTTTATCTGGACTCCTTACCAGATGAGCAAGTATGTGGAATGATGTCTGTCCAACTTGCAGTTCAAAGGCTCTTTGGCTTTATGCTTATAGTGAAGGTTAGGAAGCAAGTTTGAAAATGCAAGACTGTAAACACCACAGTGGTTATTTCTTCTTTTAAATCATGATGCTGCTGAAAAACCTATCTGAATTGTGGTTACCTTAAGGTTTTCCTGAGATATAATATGAATCATGTTCATAAGCCCTCCCTCTCTCCGGTTGTCTGTACAGTATGAAGCAATTCTGTCTCACCAGTAACTGCTGACTTGTTAACTTCAGCATAGCATGTGTTAGGAATGTCTTCACGCAATTTTTATTTTCCTCAGTTGTCTGAGTGTGTTGAAGAAATGTAATTTAAAATAATTACACCTGCATCTCTGCCAACTCACACCTTTTGAGATGTAAAATATTGACCATAATCTGACTGACCCTTTAAAACCTTAGGTTATATTAATCAGGGATGATGAAATAAAATTGAATAAGGAATAATGGACCTGCACAGTTAACTGTATTTAGTCACTTGATGAAGCCAAGGGAATGGTGGCCTACGAATTAGTTTTATGTTACCCTGCTTTCACTGTTTCATCACTGCAAGGTGGATAGATGAAGTACCATATCATTCTGATTAGGTCTTTTGCTGATTAGAAATTCTGTCTGCTGAAAGAATATGAAGACTCCTCTCTCATCTTACATAAGAGTAAGGGTTTCCCTGTGCTGTTTTTGATCACAAGTTTCTGTATGTCTGCACACTGTGTTCTGGGTGGCTCTTGCCCTCTTTCCCCGGGAGGTTTGTGTTTCATTGGTATGCGTGTTGCATGGTGCATAAAATTCTTTGGGATGAGTGGTGCTATATATTAGGAAGAATAAAATACATTTTTTTTATTGCTATCTAAGAAAATATTGCAGGTCCCCTTTTTAACTAGTTGAGGGGAGACTCTGAGTGCATTGTTATTGGAATGTAGGTTATTATTCTATGCTGTTTTATAAAATCCATTCAGTAACTGCTTCTCCAAAGGGGTATTAAAGTTCAGGCCCTGAGTAGTTTGCCAGAAAGTATTTTAGAATCCATCTGTGGCAATGCATCTGGATTGCCTCATGGAGGCAGTAAAAGAGCATGTCTTCTGAATATAATGTACAGGCCTGAATACATTGCAGCTTACATGGAAGAAAGTTACGTGCACCTTTAACCATTAGCATGCACCTATAATTTCTTAATTTCAAATTCCATTTTCAGTTTGCTCGTGTAGAAATATACAGAACATTAAAACATGTTTAAGTCGTGCCTTTTAGCATAGGTCTGTCCAAAAGCAGCTGTTTCCACTGCTATATATACATTTGGCTTTTTTTTTTTTAAATCATCTAGTATTCATGTATACGTACTGAAATTTTCATTAAAACCATGTGAATTCTGACTTCTGGTCCTTCATTTTAACTTAACGTACTTTCCTTCCTCTTTTCAGTCATAGTGGAAAATACCCTAAAACATAGTTTTTCTAAAACCAGGATAAGTTTTTGTGTAAGTTTACACCCCTGCCTTTATGACAAATGAAAAGCAAACTTTACTGTATTATTCTTGATCCCTGCATTAATTGTAAGGTGACTGCATTCTTTTAGCATTCTTTTTTTTAGCTTTTCAGCTTTCCAGACCATTAACACTGGAGCTTGCATAGGAACTTGATCACTGAACCTGTCGGTTCTAGAGAAGGGCATATTTGAAAACTACATCAAAATGCTGTACAGATTCTACTCCCCTCCAGGAACATTTTGATCACTGTTTGACTTCCAGAGTGGGCAAGAACAAGCCATGTTCCAAGCTATTTTCCAAATGTGCTGATATGTGGAATTGCCACCCAAATAGGAGAATTGTGCAAAATCTGGGATAGCCGTATGTGGTGAAATAGTACTTTGAATTGGTTCCCAAGCACAGCTCATATGGTGCTTTTTTAGATATGCTCCAGTGGTGCTGGGAAGGGGGATGCTTTAATTAAAGAGTCCACAGTGTCTCATATATCAGAGTCCCCACACTCCAAAATGGCAGTAGAGGCACTTAAACTAAGCTTGAGATTCAGAAGGTCCTGGAGCGCTCTAATTAGCATGCTCAATTAATTGAGACTGCTCTGATGTGGTGTAATTACAGCGTGTGGGAGCAGCCTCTGTGCATGTCTACAGGCACCCATGCAAACTGGCTTTGAGTGTGTGGTCAATAAGATTACATAAACATAGTACTGGGGTGGGTAGGCTGGTGTGTATTTTGCGTATAGCCCTTCCAAATTTCCACCATTAAATTTCTTCTGCTGCTACAAAGCTGTCGTGTCAATGTGTGAATCGCTTCACTTACTACTTGTATTCTATATCAAGTTCACATTTCTTGTCCTTAGCTCTGAGGTTCAGCACAAGTGTGCTCCTACCTACATCTGTTCTCATCTCCTCCTACGCTCCCTCCCCCTTCACTCCTCCTCACCCATTCTTCTAACAGCTCCCTTGGCATCCTCCCACACTTGATGAAGGCAAAAGCAAGAAATCACCTGGAACATCATTCCTTCTGGTGAATTAAATCTCTTTTCTTCATTTGCAGTTTTGCTAGACACCTTTTTCCATCACAGGATTTTTAATGATTCACCCAGGAAACAAAGAAGTACTTATCCAGTCCTTTTAAAAAGAAGTTTTAAAAATGTTCTGCCCAGCCTGGGATTAACCAGTTTCTGGTGGTGTTTTTTAATTGATTTTTGCCAGTGTAGACTCTTAAATCTTTATTTGATATGGGCACATGGTGTAATTCAGAGTCAATGGAATAACAGTGGCAGTCACTTCGGTCAGTTGCTAACATCTCTGAATTAGGCCTTTGGTGCCTTGACAAAATATATCAGCAGAGCAGAGTGATAACAAGGTTTGAAGACATAAATATACGTTGTTGTTTTATGAAGAAACTAATATTGATGGTCTGCTTCATTTTAAGGGATTTGCAGTTGGCATGTGTGTAAGATTTTAAGGACCTAGATGTCATTTGTCTGTAGAATGGATTCTTATAGCCTTTGTTTCTAAGACGACAGAGGCAAAGTGATGCAGAGACTACAGATGTTCTCTTTTAATGTCTTTCCTCCGAAGAGATATTTAAAATCAAAGTTATTTGTTGGCATGTCATAAACTACTTTTCAGATAGAATGGCTAATCCATTTAAGAGAAACATGGATAAAAATCTGATTTGAAAAAGCTTTCAAAATTCTTCTTAATTTTTAAGAGCTCTAAGATGAAAGTGTTCAGTGGTTTTTACAATTAAGCTATATATTACATGGCCATGTACAACATGATATTGTTTAGATTGCGGGCAAAATAGATCAGTCAGTCATAATAATGTAAATATGCACACATTTATTATACAAATGTTTGTGTAGCTGTAATATAAGAAGAAATTATGTTTGTTCCCTTTCATGTCCAGAATATTTTTAATTGGATTATGCTCCCAATTACTTCAGATATCAATAATAAAATGGCTGTGGTGTTTGGAGAACAGTTTTCTTTTGGGATTTTCTGCCCTTGGTACTTCATAGGGTTATTCTTTGCCTTGTTTAAAAATAGCTGGATCTAATTCTTCACTGTCTTGTATCTTTTATAATCATTAATATACGTGCAACTTAAGTATGAAATATGACTAATTGACTGGTGCATTTTATCCTTACAGGGCATAGATGTAAATGACTATAAAAATGCAGTTACAGTGCAGGAAAATAGGCCTAGTCGTATTATTGACAGCTAGGAATTCATGCTTTAGGTGCTTGGCAGGTTCACTAAATAAATGTAGCTGTCTTTTAACATTCACTGATTTTTAAATACATTTCCTTGCTTTATTTATATTATAGCATTTGTGTGTAATCCTATTTGTTGGAGAGAATATTTTATGGACAAGTAAAAAATATAGGTTTTTTTTATTGACTTTACCGTAAGGAGTAGCTAAACAAAACAGATATGTTAGGGCTGGTAAATTTTTATGGTACAGTTTTTTGGCAAGACTGTTACAAGATAAGAATATTTCAATTGTTTCTTTTGAAAGAACTGAATCAGTGTACAGTTCTCAATATAAATGATTATCTTATGCAGTTAAATTGCTCCAATAGTAGTTTCTAACCATTTGTGATCATGTGTATTCAATCTGTATTATTCGGAGGGTTGTACATGTAATGAGTAGAATGTTATGCCCAAGAGAAAATCATAGAAGCCACAGCTGAAAATGACCTATTAGGTCATCCAGTCAATCTCCAAAAGTAATCTAGGCCACAAATGTACTATTGTGGTATTAATATAAATTGCTTAATTCAGTTTGCTAAGGTCAACAGCTATTCTGTATCTGCCACTGATACTCTTCAGGTGGAAGCAGGCAAACATACCAGACTTCTAGTGACTTGGCATCATTGAAGTGTATGCATTGCACTGCATTATATCAAGCAATATTAGCGTATTAAGTAGCATCTGGCCACCTATTTTGAATGTATATGACTAAAGGTGCACAATCCATTTTCCTTTTCAATACATTTTTCTTAACAAGTATCTTTTCGCACTTGTCACCTTCAACATTTCACAAGCAAAATCAGTTTAATACCTTGGGTTTTTACAGTAAAAATTAAAAATGGAAAGGGTATTGCATAGTTTGATGGTTAATGTCCAAATTTAAAAAATGTCCAGGTAGGTTGGCCTTAATAATTGAGTTACTTTAAAGAGGAAATCATCTGTTGTTGCTTACTGCATCAGCCAGACTATTTTCCACCTTGACTATTTATTCCAGCCTGAATATTGCTGATGTCTTGAAAAGCTTTACTGTGCTGTTGCCAGGTCTACCTCTTTATCAGGACCTGTCTCTTGGTGTTCCAGCTAAAATGTTGTCCTGTCTCTTTCTCACCTGCTCATGGATGTCTGGCTGTCAGCTCAGGCCCAGGCTGGCTAAAACAGCTGCAGATTCTCTCTCTCCCTCTCTCTCTGTCTCTCTCTCTCTCTCCATCTTTTTCAGCTCGCTGGCTCACACGATCATCCTACCATCAATGCAGGCGTGAAAGCTGGGTGTTGTCTTTGATTCTGTCCTGTTTACGTCCTCACATTCAAGCTATGCCTAAGCTTGCAGATTCTTTATGGAACTTTTCTAAGGGGATGTCTGCTGTGCAGTGCAGTCAAAGGTGTGACTGAAGTTCATATAGATATACTCAAAATGAGCTTGAAACTGTCTAGCTGAATACTGATAGTGGCGGCAGCTCAGAGCTGAGTATGGGCTGCAGCACTTGCCAGAAAAGCTGGATAATATTAGGGTGCAAAAAGGCGTAGCTAGTTGTTAGGCTGAAATTAAGCAGAAGGCAGTGACACTTTATAGACTAACTTGTTCAGAGAGGCTTGAGCTTTCATGGGCTACAGCATCTGATGAAGTAGGAAATAGCCCACAGAAAAGCTCATGCCTCTTTGAACAGGTTAGTCTATATGGTGTCATGCTGCTGTGTTCTGCCTAGTATTAAGGCAGTTAGACAATACTGAGCTCTGTGGCATATGGTACACTTGCACTGTCTAGCTATTTTGAAGCTAGCAAAGGTATGTCCAGAAGAGCTTCAGCTATACTTTTATATTGCTGGAAAAGAGAGGCTCCCAGAGATTCCTCCTTTAGCTCTGGGAGTTCCTGAGAGATTGAAATAAGTTAATTATTTAAAACACAGCAAAGCTTTTATAGAAATCAAACTGAAAGTTTAGGATTCTAAATTTATTTTTTCTCAAAATCCTGCGCACTTGAACTCATGGCATATAAGAGATCCTGGTTTTGCAAGTGAAGAGTGATAAATAGTGCTGATAATATTAATATGTAGTTCTTTCTTAGTTCTTTTCATCAGTAAATTTCAGAATATATTAAAAAGGTAGTGTTACTGATCCCTTGTCACAGATGAAGGATCTGATGCACAAAGGGGTGACCCAAAGTGTGGGTAGTAGCGTGCGACCAAAAGGCTTCCTTGGTGCTCAGATGGGAGATTTATAACTGCTGAGATTTTAAATCTCAATAGTTGTTTGTTTGTTACACTGCTTAGCTCACATTCTGCTTTTGTGGTTATTCATCTGAACCATTGCCCTGTAGTCCAGGAGAAATGGTGGTCTGTCCAGTTTTTAGTTGGATAGGCATTATACTAAAACAGCCCCAACCCAAATGACATCCTTTTGTCAGGAAACTTGTTGGACGGGTGGTGGATTGAAGGTATATGAGAAACTGAGCTATCTTCCTGGTAAAAGTTGATATATATCAGTACAGCATGGCCAACTTCCTTTTATTCTTGTTCCATGTCACAAAGAGGGCTTCAGTCTTTAGAGTAGTTAATTGACAGATTTTATGAAGCACAATATTCTTATTAAAATAAGTTGTTTCTCCATGTTACTCCTTGAGGCGGAAGTTAATAACAATTGCCGCCTTTTTTTATATAAGATTTTGGGAAATCACACTGTCAAATGAAGCCAAAGTCCAAAATCCAGCATACCCATTTGTTTAAACTTGCTTATTGTAATGTGGTCCTTATAACTGCCATGGGCAGCACTGTTTCTATACAAATTAGATTTTAAATGACAGGTATTTATTTACTTTTATTCTCGATCCCCAGCTGTGAATATTTTTGCATGAAATATAAAAGCTGTGTAGTAGATTAACAGGTTTTGGCAATGTTGATCAACTAGGTCTAACTTTCTTTTTAGCATATAGGAAGTTGCAGGTTTGCAGTTCTCTAGAATCATTATTTCAATTTGCAGTTTTCATATATTATTTCAGGCTTTAATTGTTCCTGTTGTTTTCGTGAATGGTCCTTTGTACCTTAAAAAAGTTCTTACCTTCAAAGACTAATAAAATATTTTCTCAGTCCTGTTTTGCTTGGTACAAAGCACCATGGATGTTTTCTAATGAACTCTGACTAGCATGATTAACTGATTTGTATTTTCCTTTTTGTGAAAGTTTCAAACCCACCAAGGAAGTTCATCATGGCTGTGTTCATTTTGGAATGAGATTTTATTTTTTTCTTTCTTTCAAAAGCTTCAGACTTTTGAAGCAGTCACTAAGTAGGACAAAGAACAGTACCCCTTATGCCAAAATCTAATTGTATATTGACTCTCATTGTAAGTGTGGAACTGTCAGCGTCATAGGTGAAACTTTTTTGGGTGAGAGTTAGTGTTTTCACAGCACCGTGCTTATAACAGCTGAAGTTGACCTTGGATTTTGACATACACTTGACATAAATTACATTTTTTTTTTAAACCTATCTTACCCAAATGAAACCTGAATCCTTTAAGGAGAGAGCTAGGGGCTGCTGGTTAATGTTACAAAATGTCTCTAGAACTTGTGCATGTACCACTGTTGAACACTGAACAAATAATGGTTAGGAGAAAGTCAAGTTTTACCTTAGGCTAGAGGGTTGTAGGTTGTAGCTGTGTTCGTCTAAGGACATAGGCAGACCAGGTTCTTTGGGTAGATGTGATATCTTTGATTAAACCAACTAAACAGTTTGAAAAATTGTTATTTGCAAGCTTTTGGGCACAAACACCCTTCTTCAGGCTCAGAGAGAGTCTGCTGGTGTTTGTGAGCTCTCCTAGGTAGAATAGAAGCCAATGTGCAAGATGCAGTTCTGTGAAAATGCAAATGCATGGCAGTGAGGATCAGAGGGAATGAGAGATTATAGGTGTGAGATGAGTGGAGGTGGGAAAGAAGGAATGTAAAACTGGTGATAGAATGTAGCTGGTAAAATGCAGACAGATTACCTGGGGCTATCAGATGGCAGGCCGATTATAATGTGCCATAAATCCAATGTCTGTATTTAGTTTGTGATTTTTTTTTTTTGTATGAAGTGAAGTTCATAGTCTCATCTACGAAAGGTGTTTTGTAAATTCCCCCAAACAACAGCTGTGTACCAGAATGAATACACCCTGAAAATCTATCAAAGACAAAAATACATACTTACCTGTGGGTGCACGTTTCTCACAAGATAACCACTCTCTCTCCAGTCTCAAAGTTCTAATCCTCAAAGAGAATTTACAAAACACCTTTTGTAGACGAGCCTACCAACTTCACTTCATAAATCTCCTGGATACAAAAGATCATGGCTTCTGTTCTACCCAGGAGAGCACACAAATACCAACAGACTCTCCCTGTGCCTGAAGAAGGATGTTTGTGCCCAAAAGCTTGCAAAGAACAGTTTTTCCAACTAGGTGTATTTAGGTGGTCTAATAATGAGGACCCCCATGGGGGACCATCTATCCAAAGAACTCTATGCTAGACAAACAAGACTTGCTTGAATAGCATTCCATACAAACAAAACAAATCCAAGTCTCCAAACAGTTTTGTGATTAAATAGTGTGCAGAATAATTAGGAAGGTGTGGACTCTAGCATACAGAAATGTGGTAGACACTTCACAGAAGACAAAGCACTGACTTTGTTCTGGAAAGTGGTACAGTCTAAATTTAGATATAGCAAGCTTTCACAGATGGAGAGGCATAAGCAGATAAGATTTGGGAAGGAAGACAACACTGGCAGTTTTGAAGTGTGAGATAAGTAGCGGGCAAGGAGAGAGATGACTACACATACCTGTGAATTGTATCAAGTTTCTGTCCTTAAATAAATGAACACTGTAGAGTTTCTTAAACGTGGGTGTTGCAGATATAATGGTGCTAATGGTATTCCAGTGAACAGTAAATTTATTTCATGGACATTAACTTCAACTCACACACTAAATGTAATCTTGATGTGAACACACACAATTGTGTAAATAGAACCTTAATGTATTGCTAATTAATTTAAGTACAGTTTTTAAATCTAAAAATATTTGAACAAGACAGTTTACAAGTATAATCCCTTATGCTTGGACTTGTGAAAGGAGAGCGTTTCTTTTACCAATCAATATCTAACTTTTTAAATCTAGTTAATACTAAATTCTTTATGTTGAGAGATATTAAAGTAACTAACTCAGTTGAGGATTGAGAAACTTGTTATGTACCTTTGAATATAAATTTGGTGTAAAGGAGTATAATGCTGTTAAGGTAGTATGATGCTAGATCTCAACTTTTTGGGATGCTTTTAAAGGTAAATGCATAAGTTCTTGTGTTAATTGTTGATGCAAGATTTTCTCTAGCCTCAAACATCAGAAACAGGTGAACAGAATTAAATTCATGCATGTCTTTTACAAATATTCACATCTATTGGAAAATCATCAGTACACAAGAGATCGCACGTGAGCTGTATCAAATTCCCCCAAAGCCTGCAGTCCTAACTGAGTCAGTTATTAGAATTAAAGGCTGTTCAGTCTGGCCTTGATACCTGCAAAGATCAGGGAACAGGTCTTCAAGGAATCTATTTTGAAGCACTTACAGAAAAGCAAGGTGATCAGAAACATGCAGCATGGATTCACCTAGAGGCAAGTCATGCCTGACTAACTTGATTCTCTTCTATGATAAGGTGACAATCTCTGTAGATGAGGAGAGATCAATGGATATGATGTACCTTGACCTCAGGAAGGCTTTTGACATAGTCCCTCATGATATTTTCATTAATAAGTTAAGGAAATGCAGACTAGGTGAAACTACTATAAGGAGGATACATAACTGGTTGGATCATCATGCTCTGAGTAGTCACAAATGACTCACTGTCTAGTTGGGAGGAAGTATCAGTGAGGTTCTCCAGCATTTTGTTCTGGGTCTGGTATTGTTCAACATCTTCATTAATTATTTGGATGATTTGGATAAAAGCATACTTAGCAAATTTTCCAGATGAAACCAGGCTAGGTGAACTTGCAGACACTCTGGAGGGTAGGGCTGGGTTCCAGAATGACCTGGAGAGACTGGACAAATGGTTTACAATCAACAAGGTGAGATTTACCAAGGACAAGTGTAGAGTCCTGCACTTGGGTTGGATCAGCTGCATACACAAGTACAGCCTAGGGACTGACTGGCTTGGTTGCAACACCGAAGAGAGAGACTTGGGGGTTATGGTAGAGCATAAGCTAAATATGAGGCAACAATGTGCTCTTGTTGTGCAAAAAAAAAAAAAAATTTAAATTAAAAACAGGGCAGCTGCCTTGTAGGACTAGGAAGTCACTTGTAAATCAAGGGGTGTGATTCTTCCATTCTGTTCAGAACTATTGAGCTCCCACCTGCAGTTCCATGTCTACTTTTGGGCCCCACATTTCAAGAAAGATATAGTCAGATTAGGAAGAGTCAGCAGAAGCTGACAAAAGTGATTAGGGACCTGCAAAGCAAGGTTTACAAAGAGAGGCTGAAAGAACTAGAGTTATTTAGTCTGGAGAAGAAAAGGCTGACAGGGGGTTTGAGAACAGTCTTCAACTACCTGGAGAGCTATTACATAGAGAATGGAAATGGACTCTCCTCTGTGATTGTGTCCTGAGCAGGGGGCTGAGCTAGATGATCTCATGAGGTCCCTTCCAGCCCTACTTTCCTATGATCCTATGACTATAATGCCTAATTGATATATGTGGCAGAGACGAGTTTTCTGAGATGGCACCCAGTGATGGAAAGAAGAGAGAGGGCAAGGACATATATACAAAAGGGTAGTACTAAAAAGATACAGTGTGTTGTTCCTTTAGTATTATCTTGTATATGTAGCTTAATTTATATTTGCAGTGCTGTCTATATGGACTGAAATATTTCTTGGGTAATGAGTCTTGGCTTGGTGGGAACTTCAGTGTAGCAACAGTATCCTCTAACTTAAAAAAAAGTTTGTGTGGGGAAAAATTTATGTAAGTTACATTATAAACCAAGAAATACACACTTAAATATAGAAACATTCATTGTACCTTTTAATTGTTCTCAGTCCTAGGGATTTCAGCCACATTGTATTCCTGCCCCCCAACCCTAAAACCCCTTTAACAACCCAGAGGAGGGTAAATTAAGGATATAAGGGAAGTTTTCACACTGAAATTTCTTGTCTTAATCTAAAACAGATAGTTAAGAAGATTATAACATTTTTACTTAGTGTTAAAGAGCCAGCTCTAATTAAATGTGTTGTGCCAAACTGGGGTTTCCAACACAAGTATGAGATTTTTACATAACCTCTGATAAACAGTTATTTTTCCTTTTGAATGTGCCATTAAAAACATTTTTCCTTTCTTTCTGTGAAAGACTTCCCAGCCAAATTACGATGAGGCCAAAACTGTGATTTGGTGCTTGGCAAAATAACCTCATTGGTAGAAGTAATTATTTAACTGTTGCAGTTTGCACTGATGAGTAGACTTGTTTTTCTGTATTTATTTATTTATTTAATGTGTGTGAAGCTGGGGAGTTGTTTGTATGGTGGTTATAGCAAACATCAGCAGTCATTTTGGATGTTTGTCAGGATTTTTTCCTAAACTCGAGTGACATTTTCCAGGGTGACTCGGCTGGGGGAAGGAAAATCAACAGGGATAGAATATGCACCTAGGATCAGGCATTCTGGTGAAAAGGATTGATTTCCACTTTTAGAAAGATCCATTTTGGAAATATATCAAATTATACCTTATGCCTATAGAAAACTGAATTTGTTCTCACCAGGCGTGCCTACACGAGGCGCTGCGTCACTGTATCAATGCACCATGGCAGTGTAGCATCAGTGGGCACAAACTGTGCTGCTGCAGCTATGTCTGTCACTGTAGCTGTGCGTTCCTTTGCTATAGTGCATCTCTACAGCAAAGTAGCCGCTAAAATTAACGGTGCTCTGTTGGCACGGCACAGTAACAAGTGTTACTGCATCATCATTTAGCGCTTCCTAAAGGAAGAACTAAATGACAGTGCAGTAACAACGGTGCCTTAGGTGCTTGTGTAGACACACCCACCCCCTCTATTAACAGAACTCCTTGATGGATTTGGGAAAAAGTCCTAAATCAATGACTACACCATGAACTTTTGTTTGGATATCAACATTAGTTAAGAGCTTGGTGATGAATCATTTTAACATATATAATTGCATCAGAAAGCAACCTGTACTGTAGACAGAGTTATAGTGACAAAACCTCGCTTTCAGTGGTGATATTAGTTTCCTGGGGTTGTCAGCTGACTGATCTTATACTGACCACAGCACAGTTTTGTGAGTACATGTGGCATCTGTACTTGGAGTGCTTTGTTAATACAGCATGCTAATATGGCTTTGCTTCCAGAGCTCCCAACTCTAGACTTGGCCTTCAAAAACAAGACCCAGATGTCCATCTTTTAGAATTTTAATCTGTACTTTGCCTTTTGGGTGTTAGGCTTCTTAGTTTCTTATTCCTTAACCACCCAGTGCAACTTTAAAAGGATTTGTTTGCAGTGGTGTTTAAATATCTTCTAGCTTACAATACGTTTTAAGTGGTCCAGTTCTGCTACAACGAAAGCTGAAGGAGAGGTGAACCTTCCATTTGAGTGGGTGCAGGGAGGGGATTCTAAAATGTGACATTTGTTGTTGCAGTACAGTAGTTACACTATAATGGCACTTGTTAAATGTTAAAAATCAATGTATTTATTTTATTAAAATGTATCAAACATACTTTACTACCATATTTTATACTCCAAATAAATTAGGAGAGTCAGGCAGATAAGAGGCCTGAGGGAGTGTATAGGGTTGTCTCCTTCGTTCCGTATCTCCTCCCTCTTCTGTTTTTCTCAGTCTACCCTTTTTCCTACATTCCCCAGTCCTCTAAAGTGGAATGCATCAAAGAGTGAGAAACATGGAACCTGGGGGAATGCAGGCTGGAAGTTAGGAAGCCATACTTCCAGTTTTATTTCTTACTTCCTTCTGAACTGTGTTTGTAGTAAACTTTGGAAAGTACATTCAGTGAATGAAATGAGACAGGAAGTTTAATCTTACTTTAAGTGAAATGTGAGTACAACTGTAATTCTAGAGCGCTTCTAATGTTTCCATAATAGCCTTTAAAATATATAAAAAGTTTAATTTACAAAAAAAAAGTAACTGGTTTCTGGTTTCAGTAGTATTTTAAAATTATTTGCTGTACATAGACAAAATATATAATTGAGCATGCATAAATAAGGCCTTCAACTTTAGGATAGTAAAATAATTTTTAGTTTCCAACTAAGTTATTAATTCACAAAAAATAACATACTAATCTCATTTATTAAAATGACTTATTCTAAATCTTAATGACTAACACAAAATACCTAACAAGCTCCATGTAATCCCATTTATTTATAGCAGAAACATAAAATAACATTCATTTTTTATTAAGCAGCTGTTGTTACAAGTTACATAAGGCCTGCTATGTTTCCTGAGGTTATGTGCAAGTCAGTAGCTTGCTTGGACTCTGCTGACAGAGCTGCTTATATCATCTGCAGCTGGAGTTCTCTGAAGCTGTATTTTATTTAAAATACAAAAGGCCAGACTCTTTGGCCCACTAAATTTACTTTTCACTCCTACGTAATACAAAAGTAACTTAAAGGCTAGGGACAGACATTGCACATAAACCAGTTTAGGTGATCAGAAACTGGTTTAATCTGTAACAGAACAGATGTTCAGGGTACATAAACCAGTTTGAAAATGGCTGAAACTGGTTTGAGATAAACCTGGTTG
>NW_017729024.1:179666278-179667243 GCF_001723915.1 Gavialis gangeticus | reverse complement strand
TGTGTGGGGCTCTCTGCTCCACAGCAGAGCTGGCCCCTCCCCTCTGATCCCTGGCTGCAGCTCCGGCAGAGACTGCAGGCACAGCAAGGTCTGCTGGCTTCCCCGTGTCCCCCTCTTACCACTTGCTGCTTAAGCAGAGACCCCTTCCTCCTCTCTCCCACAGCATGGACTGTAGCCAGCATGTGGTATGCTAGCTAATGCTGTGAGAGATAGATAGGACAGTGTCCACTTAGGGCTTTTTGGAGCTAATCAACATGTGATATAATCAACATACAATCAAGATGGTAGTGTTCTCACATTCCTTCCTTCAGACTCAGGCTTTTTGAATTTCTGTCCCTAGCCAAAGTGTCTGTAGAGTTCCTTTGAAAAGTTCCTACTATATAGCCATAGGTAGTGAAAAGGGCTGGGGATAATGAGGCTTAGCTCCCCCCCAAATATGGGGCAGTGGTAGGGCCACAAGGCAGCCTGGCTGTGGGCTTCTGGCAGCTGCAGCAGGGGTGTGGAGGGGTGCGCATGCAGCAGTGAGGGAGTGGGACTGGGGCAGGTGTTGCTTTGCTGGGGCAGGGTGGGGTGTGGGACTGAGCTGCAAGTGGCTTGTTGAGGGACGGTGACTCCTGCTTCTACACGCACTCTGGGAGGCATGGGGGGCATGTACCCCAGATCTGTGGGGGGCAGGGCAGGCTGCCCCCATGGGCTGGGGCTGGGGTGGCACCGGGATCTTCCTGGTAGGGGGGCTGGAGTGGGTCTATGGGGATGGTTGTAGCCACCCCAAAACTCACTGTAGTCCCCCGGAATCCCTCTCCCCCAGTGCTGCCACCGCCTGCCCTGAGTGCAGCATGGCTTAGCCTCCTCCCCCCCACCCCCCACTGGGAAGTGCCCAGCGCAGCCTTTGGCCTGCAGTAGCAGCTTGCTCTGCCCTGTGTGCAGATCCCAGGCACATGACCCCTGTCCCCTTGTTGGGGGGG
>NW_017729024.1:179663332-179665787 GCF_001723915.1 Gavialis gangeticus | reverse complement strand
CCCCCCAAATAATTTTTTCTCCCTCCACCTATGAATATAGCTGCCTTGATTCTAGACCTTTCTAATGTAAGTGGGGTGGTGGTGAAGAGACCACAGAGCTGTCTGGAAGGCCTTTTGCATCAGGTCGTCTTCTTCCTTTTCTTGGATTTCTAGTAACATTACTAGTTGGTCTCTAAAATCTACTGGCAGAACCCTGATGAATGAGCTGTAGGAATGGGCATTCATACCTAGTACAGTGACGCAAGGAAATTGGGACAGATGCTCTATAAATTCATTTTTCTCTTTGTCCCTCCTGCACACCGGTCTCTGCACTGAGGAACTAGTGATTGGACAACTTTTGGAGTCTTGTTATTTCCCTGCTTTAGATTGTCATGGAATGAGTTAGCAGGGAATTTTTAGTTCTGTTGTCTTCTCATTCCCCCTCTCTTCACAACACACATGTATCCACACCTTGCTTGAACTATGTAGGAATATTCTAAGAGTCAAACCATGCTGTCTGAAAGGTTTTATTTAGGCTTGGTTCTAACCGTTATCAAGTGTAGCATTAGTATTTAGAGATATGTTTACACTAGAGAAATACGAGCTGATAAAACTGCAGTGTACGTTATGTTCAGGCACTCATAAATCTGAAACAGTTTATAAATTTTCTGTTACCTGGTTAGAGCAGACTAGTTTTCAGCAGTTCCACTTATAGTTTAACCAGTTCATTGAGAAGCAGTATTGTGGGAAGTATGGATATAGACAAAAAATAGAATTTCTACTAAGCATTTGTATGGTATCGGTGACAATGTAAAATCCCCACAGTATACTGTTTTGGGATGCAAGGTTGTAGTTGGGGATGGGTAAGCCCATTAATCAGCTTGAGAAATGAATCTCTTTCTGAGAATCTTGTCAGCTATTTTCTCGTGTGTATTTTGGGAAGTTTTAGATTATAGTTTTCAACTTTGAAATATTCCTGTCTATACTGGTAAAGGAAGCCAGGTTAAAATACTTTATACATTTGGAACTACGCAGGTCTCTTCCTAAAGTAGATTCATAGATGCTAGTGTTGGAAGAGACCTCAATGGATCATTGGGTCCGACCCCCTGCCTAGGCAGGAAGAGTGCTGGGTCAGATGACCCCAGCTAGATGCCTGTCCAGCCTTCTCTTAAAGACCCCCAAGGTAGGGGAGAGCACCACCTCCCTTGGAAGCCCTGTCCAGGTTTTGGCTACCAGTACCATGAAGAAGTTTTTCCTGATATCTAGCCTAAATCTGCTGTCTCTCAGTTTGTAACCATTCTTCCTTGTTACCCCAAGAGGCACCCTGGTGAGCAGAGCATCTGGAATCCCTTGCTGCATGCCCCTCATAAATTCGTAAGCAGCCACAAGATCACTTCTCAGCCTTCTCTTGCGCAGGTTGAAGGGGTCCAGGTCCCTCAGTCTCTCCTCATAGGGCTTGTCCTGTACCATACAAACCCCTAACCATACAAGTGGCTCTCCTCTGGACCCTCTTGAGTCTATCAACATTTTTCGTGAAGTACAATGCCCAAAACTGGATGCAGTATTCCATCTGTGGTCTCACCGATACCGTATAGAGGGGAAGTATCACCTCCTTGGATCTATTTGTCATGCACCTGCTGATGCATGATAAAGTACAGTTAGCTTTCTTGGAGTTCATTGTGACTGTGAGATCCCTTTCTGCTTCTGTGCTGGTGGGAGGGTCACTTCCCAGCCAGGAGGTGCGCTGGATATTTTTACGCCCTAGGTGCAGCACTCTGCATTTGTCCTTGATGTAGTGCAGCCATTGTGTACTGCCCACTTTTCTAACTTGTCCAGGTCTGCCTACAGTCGTTCCCTACCCTCTGGAGTGTGCACTTCACCCCACAATTTAGTATCATCCGCAAACTTGGACAGAGTACACTTCACACCCACTAATAATACATGGATTATTAGTGAATAATAGAACATGCTGTTATTATTAAAAATAGATTTTATATGTCCAGTGTAACTAGTATCAGTTAGGGCCCACCAGTGTGTCAGCAATTTAGTACGGCGGGGGGGTGGGGGCAATTATTTTGGCTGGAGAGCTGCTTAAGAAGTTTTGGTAAGCTGTTGAGGGCCGCAAGGGTAGCCCTGTCCCTTGACAGGTGCCCTGTCCCTTGGTTGCCATCTTGGTACCAGAAGTCCTGCCCATAACCCCTGACTTTTGTCACTGGAAGTCTTTTCCCTTGCCCCTAGAAGTACTCCTTTTGGGAAGGGGTTTTGTTATCTTGGAACTGGAAAAAAACCCAAATGATATATTAAAAATCGAACATCTACAATCACATATTTTAATTTTATTAAAAAAAATATTTTTGTCCTGATTTGTATGTGTTTGTGTTGTGTATATAAAGGTGAGTGTATAATTGTTCAAAATGAAGTCTTACTCTTGGGGGTATGGGTGGGTGGGTATTGTGTTTGTGGGGGGGTGCAGGGG
>NW_017729024.1:179655982-179662949 GCF_001723915.1 Gavialis gangeticus | reverse complement strand
GTGGGGGGGTGCAGGGGGGCGGGTGTCTGCAGTGTGTGTGTGGGGGGGTGAGTGCATGTGTATCATAGAGTGTGAGTGGGGGGGTCCCCCTACAAACCCCGCCCCCATTGTGAACAGTCTGTGCTGCCAGTGGCAGTAGTAGATGGAACCCCCTGGCAGTGCGTGGTCCCAGCAAGCCCCAGGACTTTGTGTGGCCAGGCTGCTGGCTCCATTGCACAGGACTCACATGCCCGAGCCCCGTGCTGCCAGGGGGAGCCCCACATGATGAAGCCGGCAGTGCAGATCATGAGGCTCAGCCAGAGTGGCAGGGAGAGGGGTGGAGCTGGCTCAGCTCCATAGTGCAGAGCTCCCTGCCATTCCCCATGACCTGAACATAGCAGTGAGTGGGGCTGGGCTACCACCTCCTCCACTCGGGGCTCCCTGCAGAGGTACGCAGTTTGGGTGGAGAACCTGGGGAGTGCATGCAAGCCCCGTGTGATAAAGCCAGGTGGACCCAGAGCCCCAACCAGACTGGGCTCTGCGCTCCTGCACCCCACCCTGGGTCCCCACTGGCCCTGCCCCCAGGGCAAGGGTGTGGGCCCTGCGCTCTCATCCAGCTGTCACTTCGCTCCCACCTGCTGCTGCCGCCACTCCCCCCCGGCCTGCCTGCTGCTGATATGGCCGCTGTCACCACTTCCCCTGCTGCCACTGCTGCCCTTCCCCTGCCACTTCTCTACCTTCCTGCCAGCCTGCTGAAATTATAACTTAGTGCATTTAAAACAAGGGACTACTTCCCTGGTAAATATGTCTAAATAATCCATAATCCTAAATCTGCTATCTCCATTTGATCAGCTGCTTCCACAATTCACACCTGGACAGATTTGTATTTAGGTGGGTGTTTCCCAGTGTTCACCCTCTTTATTAAAAGAGGGAGTCTGATTTTTTTCCCTCTTGAAGCCAATTGCACAACTTTACTTCAATAGTGCAGGATCAAGTCATGATACATAAAAGTGGATTAAATATGATAACCTCATACTAAACTATTATATTGGTTATGATGAAGACTAACATTGTTAGTCTTAGCACTTTATTAGAATCTTGGTTAAATAAGAAGAAAAGATGAGCAATAATTAAATAATTTTTAAAATGTAAAAAGATTAACAATTAAGTGCCTTGAGGATATATTCTAGGATACATTAGTAAACTGTTTTATTAATTATCTGGGAAAAGATACCATAAGAATTGTATTACCCATGAGGCAGTTCTGCTCAATATGTTTTGGCGTCATGCTTTTGAGACCTGGTGGCTGCAGAATAAGAAAATCCCCAGACAATTACTTGAAAAGCAGCATATCGTTAACAAAAATAGAACTGGTTAGAATACACCAAGATAACATGGTAAGGGTTCCTTTGGGCTGGTGAGTATCTCTGGGGGGAAAAAAATAGTGACTAAAGGTAAGAAAGAGATTGTACTCTTGTAAACACTTTGACAACTACTAATCAAAAATATATTACTAGCATGGTGTGGGTAGTAGTATGGGAAAGGAAAAATAAATTAGAAAGGTGCAAAGATCATCAAATACGCTTTTAAAATAATTAATGAAAGAAGCTAAGTAAAATTTGTAGTTTACAGATTAAACAGCTACAGTCTAAAGAGAGTCTTCTGGCCAGTAATGCCACGTACTACACCCAGTTGGTTGGTTTATAGATTTCCTTATGAAATCAGATTTTTATGTCTTTTGATGACAAGGATTTTTTTGAAGAATGACTGTAAACTTACTGTGATTTGTTTAAAGCCACATAGGATAATTACTTATTTAACCAGACTATCTGAAAATAGAACAGAATTAAGATTTTAGGTTAAATTGTTTTGAATGAAAACTAATTAGAATTACTGATGTACTATAACCTGCATCACAAGCTGCACAACTGCTTGCTGTGGCTTCTCCAGTTAGCTGGAGCTTCTTAGTGGTCCCATATAACTATTTGTTTTAGCTGTATGTAGCCCTATCACTTGTTTACAAGCCCTCATCTTCTCAAGACCTTATGGAACTGAACCCTATGGACTGTCTTAGTTCTGCCATAATACAAATATATTTTTCTAACTGAAGTATTGATGGAGACGGTAACATATAACAATAAGGGAATATGGAGTTGAGATGGCTTAGACTTAAGATTTATAACACTCTAGCGTTTGCCAAGAGGATAAAATTATTCCTGAACAAGTGACTGCCAGTTACATTCTGCTCTCACTGCAGGAAAGTACCCAGCCATGAGAGAATGGGATTCAAACTAAAGATCACTGGCTCCCAAAGCCTTTCCCTTATATCAGAATTTTCCTTTCCCTGATTAAGTACTTACTGGGATGCTTCTCCCTGAGATGCAGCAACAGACATGTAGGATAAGAATAAATATGTTTTGGGCTAGGGACAGACATTCAAAAAGCCTGAGCCTGAATTCACTCAATCTTTGCAGGTTAGTCTAAACTGCAAAGCTTAAACTGATTTGAAGGTGGATAGACATTCCCTTTTCATCCCAGAAAGGCAGACATGAAGCTGGGGTGGGGGTGCTAGAGCAAGCCCTCCCTTTTCTTTCACAGGGCTGAGCTGAAGGGGACATGGACATGCCCTGGCAGGACAGTGTGATTAAAGAGCCCCCTCCCTCCCAAATAACAGAGCGTTTATCAGCTCTGTTATCTGCATTTAACACCCCACCCGAAAAACAAAGCCTCACTCATTAGTTCAAACTCTTCTTAAACAGCTTTTTCCAAAGGAAGGAATGCAGAAACATTACCATTTTGATTGTATGTTGATTATATCACATGTTGATTAGCTCCAAAAAGTCCTAAGTGGGCACTGTCCTATCTGATTTACACAGTATTAGCTAGCATACCACATGCTGGCTATAGTCCATGCTGTGGGAGAGAGTAGGAAGGGGTCTCTGCTTAAGCAGCAAGTGGTGAGAGGGTGACACGGGAAAGCCAGGAGACCCTGCTGTGCCTGCAGTCTCTGCCGGAGCTGCCGCCAGGGAGCAGAGGGGAGAGGCCAGCTCTGTTGTGGAGCAGAGAGCCCCACACAGCCCCGAGAGCATGCTGGGATGTGGTGGGAGTCTGATTTAACTTAAACCAGTGAGGGGTCTGGGATAGACATTGCATAAACTGGTTTGACCCTAATCAGTTAAGTCTGATACTGCATTCCACCTGGTTTATCTCAAACTGGTTTCAGCCATTTTCAAGTGTGGCCTGAACATCTGTTCTGTTACAGATTTAAAGCAGTTTCTGATAACCTAAACTGGTTTATGTGTAATGACTGTCCCTAGCCAAAGTGATTTGAAGCTTTTCCCACCACAACGTGAGTGCCTTGCAAGTATTGTTTTGTTTTTCTTTGTTTTTGGGGTGGGGGAATTATTTTTTAATGTATTTATTCTTACAATACCTTTAAAAGGTGAAGAAACAACTTGTCAAGCTTGAGGCAGGTTTGAATCCAGATCTCATGCACCAGTCCACAAACTTTAACCCTGTGGTCATCCTTTCTCTGAAAGATCTTCAGTCAGAATGAACTCTAACTTCTGGAAGCCGCATTCTTTGTTTTAGCTTTAGGACCTGTGTTGTCCTTGGGCTCAGGCTTCTTGGTTTCTGTTTTCAGAAAGGGCAGCTTATTCATTCATGGTGAAGCAAACCCAATCAAGCTCTGTACACTCATATGAAGGGACAATACACAAACTTATTGCATCCCCATGCAAGAAAACCTATACAAAGTCAAAGCTTCAGCTGCTTGGATCTGAAGAATAACAAAGAGCTTAATAGACTGGTGAAACAAATATTTCTTTTTCTGGAACTTAAAAATACATGAGATAAGTTTGGAGAATACTGGCAAGCCTAGAGAACCACTGTCAGCAACCCACTAGAGTTGCATTCCATCTGTTCATCAAGTATTCAAATAAGGGACCCTGTTGCTTAAGTATATCTCCAAAGTCAGGATAATTTATGGGTTTACTTAGTGCCAGATACTCAGTGAAGGGAACCAAACATGATGGCAGTAACAAAGAGCAGTTGGATGACTGTTGCCCCAACCCCTTTTTGCTCCTTGTCTTGCCTTTGCAGGGGGAGAGAGCCAGTAAGGGAAAGGAAAAGTGTTCATGCACTGATGTTTCAAAGAAATGTGCCAATTTCCCAGGGGCCTCTCTTTAGTAGCTTCAGGAGCTGTATATTGGCATTTTCCTGTACCTCCCAGAATCAAATCTACATTGCTGCAACTCTGAGTTGCATTGTCTGCTGTCTCGACTAATCTGAACAACAGCTTAGTTGCCCATGACTGGAACTTCCCAAAATAGTTAGGCCTCTCTCCCCTAGCCACCGGGCAGTCTTCCTGATGTTTTAGTGAGATTTGTCTAGCTACAGACTTCCTTCATGTTTATGTGCTATTGCTCGTCTGCTAGAATTGTCTATTGAAAGTTTTTTAAACTGAGATGTGTAATACTGATAAATTTTCGGATCACTTTGCCTACTGCTTACAGTTCCTGATAACCTATGTTTAGATGGCTTTGGAGTTGCCTGGAGATTCAGGTCGCAAGTTACCTTAATCATGAGTTAGCTATGCCTCTACTAGAGAATTGCTCTTTTTAGGTGAATCAGTGGTATGGAACCAGTTTTAATGCAAGTGGTGGGTATGCTTATGCTAGCTATGCTGCAACTTTTGCCCCATAATCATCCTAGTACTGCCTTAAACTTTTTCTATTGCAGTGACCTTTGACACCCAGATTTTTCTTCTCTTATAATTAACTGTTAATGAAGAATGTGTTCGATCATTTTTTGTCCTTCCAATTGTGAGTCCTTAAAACACTTCACAGATTTGCAGAAAGTTGGGGGTTGTATCATAACAAATAATTTCACCCAGTCTGGCAATTATAAAAGCAAGAAGTCTCGTTATCAAGCTGTCATTGCAACTAAAATACAGTATTAATGTGAACATGACAACACATTGAGCGTGGCTAGCATGAGTGCTTTCACAGTTTGGGCTAATCCTGGTTCTGTTAATTGAAAATGTGTTGTTATAGTCTTCACAAGAAACCACTCAAGACTATGCAAGTTTACAAAATAAGTGCTTCTAGTGGTACGAACAAACAAAGCACCAGACTGTCAACCTCTTGCATCTCTCTGTCCTTTGTGTCTTTGTTCCCTGGGTGCGTTCTGTCTGCTTCTCTTCCTTGGTTTCCCTGGGGCCTTGTCTGAAAATAAATTGCCTTCTTGGCATGACTAAGAAACCTGTTGTAGGAGTCTTAGAAAATGATAAAGTTCAAGTGAAAATAAAATTAATATAAACAGTGTAGAGATAATGAAACCTGATCAGTACATTTCCAGATCAGTTGTTGAGAAAATGGTTTCACACAGTCCCATGTAAGATGTCTAGTCAGGGTCTGTGGTTGATTCATTGCCACATATTTTGTAGCTATTTGTGGAATTTCTTTGTTCTTGCCTCTTTAAAAAAAATCTTCACTCTTTGACTTAATAATTATTATTGGGAGAAGGAAAAATGCTACCTCCTCATAAACTTTTGTCTTGAGTGTAGTATGAGAGAATTATTCTGTTACATTGGTTACAAAACTAATTTTTCTTTTTCCATGGCTATGTCCCTTCTTTTCTTTTTCTCTGCCTCCTTTCTCCATTATAAACCTTTTCTGTGCTTTATGATTTCTGTCCCTTTCAGCTTTGTCTTAACATGCCAAAAACTGACATGTCTGATATTAAAGGAACTGTATTTGTTGTAGACCATGTGAACTGTGAGAAGTTTGCTTCTGAGGACATTTTGAACCATATTGTTACATTCAACTTGAAATTTAATTTTTAGTAACAATTGAAGAATGCTTTAAAACAGCAGATGCCAGCCAATAAAGGTGGAAATCGTCGTATCAGAGTTTGTAAGTATTGTTCATGGTGTATTAAGATAGATTTTGCAAATTCCTGCTTTATGTAGGATTGAAATTTTTGCTGTTGGTTAATTCCCATTAGGAGGTAGGTTTCATACAAAGAAGAAAGATGTTATAAAATGAAAGTTATAGTTCTCTGGTAGTGTGGGTGTAGTGCTAGACACAATTCCTTATGAAGTGTGGTGTCCATTATGCAAATAGTCATTGTAGCCTTTCTCAAGTGTAGGAAGGGACTTAATCTGCTAGAATGCCAAACCCTTTTGGCCAAAATTGAGCATGGTCCATGATCCATAAATTAATCATGCATGCATGTGGGCGTCTTATCGTTAAACTCTAATGTCTGTGTGAGAAGTGTGGGAGGTAATAAAAGCTTGGGGCATAATGGTTAACACAGTGAACATGTCTGTGTAACATTTTATTTTGACTGCATTTTTAGATCCTTTAAGTGAAGTCTTGCAATAAGACATCAGTGTTATAGTCACTTAAAAGAGCACTTGCTCAACATAGTAGCATTTATTTCACTTCTGTGTGTCTGTACCTAATACTAATCAAACTGGTAGTTTATAGGGGTGTGTGAAGCGGGCCATATTTGATTTAGATTCGGCCTGATTAGAGGTCAGTCATTTGATTTGTTGATTTGGGTTACTGTCCTGATTCGATTCAGCCAAATATGAATCTGAAGATTCAATTCTGATTTGGAGAATCAGTGATTGGGCCATAGACACAGCTTTAAATGTTTTTTCTACGTACCTCAGGGTACCAGGCGCGGCTTATGAATGCTGAGATGTTGGGGTGGATGGGGTGTCCCACAGGAGCATGGTGGGGTGTCCACTGCACACTCAGCGGTGGTCCCTCCCCCGCACCCCGCTCCCTGGGTCACCGATTGCCCACAGGGGGAACCCGGGTGCACCCCCCCAGACCCAGGAGACACCAGTTGCCGAGCTGGGAGGGGGGAGGGGTCTCCGCATATGCTCCACAGCGGACCTGGAAGTGGACCAGAACTGCTTCTGGTCCACTTCTGGGTCCGCTGCCAAGAATGCTGGGACCCCCCCCCCCCCCCCCCC